>NC_135826.1:35444482-35680102 GCF_964213995.1 Mustelus asterias | reverse complement strand
AGTGAACTTCTAATACACTTCCTCAAAGGTAAATAGATCCTTCCTTATGTAAAGGGGCCAAAGAGTACAACACTCCAGCTGTGGCCCCACCAAAGTCCTATATAATTGAAGCAAGTATTCCTTACTCTTATACTCCACAATTCCTTTGCAATAAAGGCTAACATGCCATTTGTTTTTATAATTGTTTGTTGTACCTGTACTCTGTCAAAGGTATGTAGAGGAAGAGGTAGTATTGAGGAAGCAGGGGGGCTGCAGAAGGACTTGGACAGCTTAGGAGAGTGGGCAAAGAAGTGGCAGATGGAATACAATGTGGAAAAGTGTGAGGTTATGCACATTGGAAGGAGGAATGGAGGCATAGACTATTTTCTAAATGGGGAAATGCTTAGGAAATCAGAAACACAAAGGGACTTGGGAGTCCTTGTTCAAGATTCTCTTAAGGTTGACGAGCAGGTTCAGTCGGCAGTTAGGAAGGCAAATGCAATGTTAGCATTCATGTCAAGAGGGCTAGAATACAAGAGCAGGGATGCACTTCTGAGGTTGTACAAGGCTCTGGTCAGACCTCATTTGGAGTATTGTGAGCTGTTTTGGGTCCCGTATCTAAGGAAGGATGTGCTGGCCTAGGAAAAGGTCTAGAGGAGGTTCACAAAAATGATCCCTGGAATGAAGAGCTTGTCGTATGAGGAACGGTTGAGGACTCTGGGTTTGTACTCGTTGGAGTTTTGAAGGATGAGAGGGGATCTTATTGAAACTTACAGGATACTGCGAGGCCTGGATAGAGTGGACGTGGAGAGGATGTTTCACCTAGTAGGAAAAACTAGAACCACAGGGCACAACCTCAGACTAAAGGGACGATCCTTTAAAACCGAGATGAGGAGGAGTTTCTTCAGCTAGAGAGTGGTGAATCTGTGGAACTCTTTGCCGTAGAAGGCTGTGGAGGCCATTGAGTGTCTTTAAGACAGAGATAGATAGGTTCTTGATTAATAAGGGGATCAGGGGTTATGCGGAAAAGGCAGGAGAATGGGGATGAGAAAAATATCAGTCATGATTGAATGGTGGAGCAGACTCAATGGGCTGAGTGGGCTAATTCTGCTCTTATGTCTTATGGTCTGTGATTTGTGTACAAGGGCAGCCAAAATCCTCCTGAATATCAACATTCATTTCCTCATTTCTCTTCCAGCTCCTAGTGCTGCATTAGGCAGATGAAGCATTCGCTACGTCTGTTTCCATAGATAGTTTTGCCTGGAACAGATTAACAGTCTGTGGTCAAAGGTATAGTTTGAACATTGCCATCTTGCATGGCTGAGCTGGATTGAGTTGAGGAGGAACTTCTTCACCCAAAAAGTTGTAAATCTGTGGAATTCCCTGCCCACTGAAGCAGTTGAGACTACCTCGTTGAATGTTTTTAAGACAAAGATAGATAGATTTTTGAACAGTTTACGAATTAATGGTTATGGTGAGCGAGCGGGTAAGTGGAGCTGAGTCCACGAAAAGATCAGCCATGATCTTATTGAATGGCGGAGCAGGCTCGAGGGGCCAGATGGCCTACTCCTAGTTCTTATGTTCTGACCAGGAGACTCTCCCCCTCTCACCGCCTGCCATAGCATATTGGAAAGCCACATTATGAACGCACCTTCCGTGACCATTGGGTCCTGGAGTTGGACTCGAACCCAGAGCTTCTAGTTCAGAGGCACGGATGCCACCTACAGTCAGAAGACTTCCTACCAACATTTATTAGGCTCTCCTTAAAATAAATTCCACTTTTCTGACCTTCCTACTTAAGTGGGTATTTTCACATTTCCCCACTTGGTACGCCAACGGCCAATTTTTTGTTCTTCCATTTAACCAATCTGCATCCCTTTGCAGCCATTTTCTTTTCTCCTCAATTTATATTCTCATCCAGCTTGGTATCATTAGTAAAGTTGCATACATTGCACTGAGAGGCAAGGAAAGAGACAAGAGTTGCTATATCTAACAGGTTCATGTAGTAAGTAGCAGAGATGCGCAGTCTTGGAGAAAGCGCCAGGTTTGATCTGCAGTCAGTGTTCAGTTAATTGCTTCCTGCCAGAGCAACAAACGGAAATGCTACAATGATCCCAGTACCTCCTGGGTAAAGAGCAGGATAATCATGCTGGCTTCCTGTTCCTATCCAGCAGCCCCTGCTGGAAATGGACATTTGTGGGCATCATTTCAAGACAATACCATGAAGGAATTGCATGCTGACACTCACCAGCATGGCTTATCCAGAAGAATTCCCACTTGGATGCAGTAAGATGGAGGTGCCTGACACAAGTAGGACGAGTAGTGCATCAAGGATGGGAAAAAAGAAAATTAATCAGAGGGGGAGAAAGGAAGAATGATAGGAGACAGAATTTTTATTTCATCTATCTTTTCATGGAATGCAGGACGACATTTGCCATCTATCCCAAATTGTCCTCGAGAAGGTGGTGGTGAGCTGCCTTCTTGAACCGCTGCTGTCCATGTGGTGTAGGTACATGTGGTGTTAGGGAGGGAGTTCCAGGACTTTGACCCAGCAACAGTGAGGGAACGGCGATATATTTCCAAGTCAGGATGATGTGTGGCTTGGAGGGAACTTGCAAGCAGTGGTGCCCCCATGAATCTGCTGCCCTTGTCCTTCTGGGCGGTAGAGGTCATGGGTTTAGAAGATGCTGTCAGAGGAGTCGTAATAAGTTCCTGCAGTGCATCTTGTAGATGGTATATGCTGCTGCTACTGTGCATCAGTGATAAAGAGATTGAATGTTTAAGGTGATGGATAGGCTGTCAATCAAATGGGCTACTCTGTCTTGGTCAGTGCCAAGCTTCTTGAGTGTTGTTGGAGTTGCACTCATCTAGTCACATGGAAATCACACTCCTGATTTGAGCCTTTTAGATGGTGGACAGGACTTGAAGAATCAGAAGGTGAGTTACTCATGCAAAATTCCCAGCCTCTGACCTGCTCTTGTAGTCACAGTATTTATGTGGCCATATTTATATACATAAGGATGGAAAATAGAAATTATAGAATCATAGAATCTCTACAGTGCAGAAAAAGGCCATTCAGCCCATCAGATCTGCACCAACTCTCTGACAGAGCACCGTACCCAGGCCCTATCCCCGTAACCACACTTATTTATCTGCTAATCCCCCTAACTTACACATCTTGGGTCACTAAGGGGCAATTTAGCACGGCCAATCCACCTAGCCTGCACATCTTTTGATTGTGGGAGGAAACCGGAGCACCGGTGAAACCCACGCAGACATGGGGAGAATGTGCAAACTCCGCTCAGAGAGTCACCCAAGGCTGGAATCAAACCTGGGTTCCTGGCACTGTGAGGCAGCAGTGCTAACCACTCCACCACCGTGCCACAGAAATGTTTTAATATCCTTTTCACATTTGCCTTGAACATTCTCCATTTTTGCAATGAGATATTTTCACTATCCATGTACCTGATTGTGAAATTGCAGAAGGTACAGATTTGTGAGCAGTACATAAATGCTTGCATAGAACACCTGCTCTCTGGCTACCCGGCGTAACACTTAAAGAACGAACGAGTCCTTTTCCCTCATTAAGATATGAATATAGACTTTTTACACTTCTAAAGACGTACCTTTTATGCAGGGATTTGCACCAGCTGCTTTCACACGATAACTGGGGTGAGAATACCTTTTCAAAGTGGTTTCTGATAAGTGACTTGCCAAAACTGAAGGCTTTTGTTCCCATAGTTACTCTGAAATCTGATTCGGCAGCTCAAATGATGACTGGGAAAAGTCAGCAACATGAAGTAGTTACAGTAGTAGTCACAACAGGACAATACATTCAAATTAAAACCATGGAGCCATATCTGTACATCTCTCTGTTCCTAATCGTATTCTAGCAGACGTAAAACCTCAGCAAAGTGACCGGCAGATGAAAGTCTCTAGGATCTGCTCAAGGTTGGCAAAACAACGGGGTTCTAAAACGAGCAAACCAAAGGTGGAAGCATATAGTGCAGATCACCGGTCCTTCCTTTCCACCCTGCCCAATCAAATACAAGATGTTAGCGCAAAAAAACAAGCAGAAGGAAAGGTGCCTCTTATTTAAGGTTTGATTTGATTTATTATTGTCACATGTATTAGTATACAGTGAAAAGTATTGTTTCTTGCGCACTATACAGGCAAAGCATATCGTACATAGAGAAGGAAAAGAGAGTGCAGAATGTAGTGTTACAGTCGTAGCTAGGTTGTAGAGAATGATCAACTAAATGCAAGGTAGGTCCATTCAAAAGTCTGATGGCAGCAGGGAAGAAGCAGTTCTTGAGTTGGTTGGTATGTGACTGCAGACTTTTGTATCTTTTTCCCGATGGAAGAAGTGGAAGAGAAAATGTCTGGGTGTGTGGGGTCCTTGATTATGCTGGCTGCTTTGCCGAGGCAGTGGGAAGTGTAGACAGAGTCAATGGATGGGAGGCTGGTTTGCGTGATGGACTAGGCTTCGTTCACGACTTTTTTGTAGTTTCTTGTGGTCTTTGGCAGAGCAGGAGCCATACCAAGGTGTGATACAACAAGAAAGAATGCTTTCTATGGTGCATCTGTAAAACTTGGTGAGACTCGTAGCTGACATGCCAAATTTCCTTCGTCTTCTGAGAAAGCAGAAGTGTTGGTTTGCGCTATATTCTATGCCAATTTGGTAGAAAAACTAAGTAAAAGGGCTGACCTTCTTGGTACAAGACACAGACAAAGTTGGGAAATGTAGTGTACAAAGCCAAGTAAGTGAACAAATGGTTATGAGATGTCATCAAACTTGGGTCCTAACAGCCTACACATTTTGGAGAAAAAGAGAACAGGGAACAGAGTTCTATGGGTTTGAGCTTTGGGGAAGTGATGTGTTAAGAGTATGTGCCAGCGCACTGGTTCTTAATTTCAACCCAGGAGGAAGGGTGAGGAACATTATGTAGGAAAGTGGCTTTGTCACACTCAAGAAACAAGCGAAGGAATTTCAAAATCATTCTGAGCATAGAAATAAGGTAACGCAGACGCAAATAAAGTTGTGATGTGAACAAAGAGAGGTTGGAGGTCAATCATATATCAGATGACCAGTTTATTATCTGCAAGAGTGAGAGTGAGGTTACCAGCCCCGAGGACATTATTTCAAAGTTAAGAGCTAATGAAGGAGAATAATGCTTGGTACAAAAGAAAGCATTGAGTTTTTTCAAGATAGCTTTCGAAGAATAAAGGCAATGAATTCTAGAAAGTCAATGGGGTAGATTTTCAACCTGTTATATGGATAGAAGGCTTTAAGACCATAAGATATAGGAGCAGAAGTAGGCCATATGGCCCATCAGGTCTGCTCTGCCATTCAATAAGATCATAATTGATTTGATCTAATAATCCTTAACTCCACTTTCCCACCTTATCCCCATAACCCTTGATTCCCTACTGATTAAAAATCTGTCTATCTCAGTCATGAATATGCTTAACAACTCAATATCTACAGCCCTTGGTGGTAAAGAATTCCACAGATTCACTACCCTCTGAGAGAAGAAATTCCTCCTCATCTCTATCTTAAAAGCGTGACCCTTATTTTGAGATTATACCCTTCGGTTCTGGACTCTCCCACAAGGTGAAACAACCTCTCAGCATCTACCCTGCCAAGCCCCGAGAATCTTATATGTCTCAATGAGGTTGCCTCTCATTCTTCGAAACTCCAATGAGTACAGCCTACTCAACCTTTCCTCATAGGAAAATCCCTCCAAAACCAGGATCAACCTAGTGAACCTTCTCTGGGCTGCCTCCAATGCCAGTATATCTTTCCTTAGTTAAGGGAACCAAAACTATTCAAAATGCTCCAGGTGTACTCCAACTAGTGCCTTGTATCATTCTACTTTAATACTCAATTCCCTTTGAAATAAAGGCCAACATTCCATTTGCCTTCCCTATTACCTGCTGAACTTGCGTGCTGCTTTTTTGTGATTCATGCATGAGGACCCCTTTCTTTCTTTGCAGATTGTCAGCCCAACATAGATAACAGCTATGTTTGTATGATCTGCTGCTGACAAACCTTAAGAAAAACGGACCATCAGATTTAACTGTCTGCACAAAACACTGAAAGTTGGTAAATGTGACGATGAGACTGGACTTCAATCCAGTGAGACGCAAGAGAGAGAAGGAATGTGTAGGAAGGTGAGTTGGAATTGGAACTGTCCCATCGTATACAAGGTTCTTTCTCCTCATTTAGGACTTCAAGTTAGAACTTTAGATACATGTGCATTTCTGAAGGTTTAGTTTAGCTTTAGGAAATCATGTATCGGCATTTCATAGAATCCCTACAGTGCAGAAGGAGGCCATTCAGCCCACTGAGTCTGCACCAACCACAATCCCACCCAGGCCCTATTCCCTTAACCCCACATATTTACCCTGCTAATCCCCCTGACACTTAGGGTCAATTTAACATGGCCAATCAACCTAACCCACACATCTTTGGAATGTGGGAGGAAACCAGAGCACTTGGAGGAAACCTACGCCGACACGGGGAGAATGTGCAAACTCCACGTAGACAGTGACCCGAGGCAGGAATTGAACCCGGTTCCCTGGCGCTGTGAGGCAGCAGTGCTAACCACTGTGCCACCATGCCATTTTTTCATTCTGTTGCTGAGAAAACTCTGGGGAGCCTTCAGATCTTGGATCACACTTGTGCAGCCGAGTAATATCAAACTTAACAAATAACCAAATCGGTCGCCTACAGAGCAGTTACTTCAACTTGGATTGAATTAAACACTAATGGCATAATTTAAACCAGAGATTGCATCAGTGTCCACAGATATAACTATAGCCTTTTTGATTGGATACCAGCAGTGATACAGCTATAATTATCCTTCTGGCTCCTAGAATGTGAAAAAATACTTGGTTGACTCTTAGTACTTTAGCTTTGCTAACTCAAAGGATTGAACTCAGACCCTCATGCATATATATAAACAAGCTGTACTTCATTGCTTTTATATTTACTTCAAGGCCCATGTTTAGTAACCCAGCATAAACTCTTATAAACAAAACTTGGATTTAGTAACAGAGGATTTAAAAGCTACAGCTTCATGAAGTGTATGTTTATTTCACCCTTTGTGCCATTCCCACAGAGAACAGTTTATGCAGGCAGAGAACCAGAGTCACAGAATACTTGGAATCTAATAGAAGCACTTTTCAGGAGGGTATTCTTCTGAGAAACACCATGCTGTGCCTGAATTGAGAAGCATTATGTTCCTCAGGCCTCATGTTAACAGCCCACATTTTTCCAAAGTGCTTCACAACCACAATCACGGCAGCAAATTGGAACAGAGCATCTTGAAGCCTGACTCTGAACTGCCTTGCCCCTTTGAAAAGGAGTTGGCCAGCATACATGTGTGGAAAGTCACGTCCTGCTACATGTCCCTCTGGCTGTCCTAAATACTGTGCCAAGTTGGTTCTCGGCTGATGGGAGTGACTCTTGACAATCTTTTGGGTGTGGTTTTTTTTTGTCCATGTTTTTGTGGCGATCGTGTGACACAGTGGTTCAATGACGGATATGGGTTGACTGTCATTAGTGGATGAGAAGTGGTCTGAATGGGTGGTAAGGGCGGGTGAGTAGGGGTAAGGGACAGGAAAATTATTTCTGAACTTATCGATGGCTGCTAAAGAAAATAAATAGGAGAAGATGCAAGTACTTTGGTTTTGTGGTCTGGAACTACGTATTTTCCATACATCTAGCCTTATAACCTTACAATTGCTGATGATCCAGTAAATCTCTTCAGCAAGCCATCTTCCTCTGTCCCTCCACCTCCAATACTTCCCACCTATCAGCACTATCTTTGGTTACTCAGAGACCGGAATTGTACCATCCCGCCCGCCACGGGAATAGGAGTGGGCGAGGGGCAGACTACGAAAAGGTCTATTGACCTCGGGCGGGATTTTACGGTTTCGGGACGAGCGAGGCCATAAAATCCCACCCACAATGTTGTATCCAGGATTTGGCACATTCAGTCGCAGAGAAACTGGAAGTGCTGGAATCGAACTGGACAGTCAGTACAGGATTAACACAAATTAATTACGTTTGCAATGAAACAGTATGCAAGGAGAGTGATAATGCAACAATTGCAGATCCTCAAATTCTTACCATTCACTCACACAAAAGTTGAATTCAATTCAACAATATTTTTGGGATGCTGTAATTACACAGTTGGTATTTTCACCACTTCCTCCCCGTAATCCGAATTATTGTGCAATATAAAACTACTGAGTCAGAGTGGCATTCACACCAGTGCTAACAATTCAGTGTTTAGCACTACTGACTCACAGCACCAGGGTCCTGGGTTCGATTCCTGGCTTGGGTCACTGTCTGTGCGGAGTCTGCACGTTCTCCCCTTGTCTGCATGGTTGTGCTCCAGTTTCCTCCCACAGTCCGAAAGACATGCTGGCTAGATGCACTGGCCGTGCTAAATTTTCCCTCAGTGAACCCGAACAGGCGCCGGAGTGTGGCAACCAGGGGATTTTCACAGTAACTTCATTGCAGTGTTAATGTAAGCCTACTTGTGACACTAATAAATAAATCAACTTAACAATTTGTAGTACCTCTCCGGACACTGACACTCTCTGTATCAATGTCTGCGTTCCTGTTGGTCTGGGTGCGCCCTATTGCTCCCCCCCCACCCCGGTGCTGGGGAGACTGCCTCCCTCTGTGCTGACACTATAACCTCTCCAGGTTCTCCAAGTACTGCCAGTCCTGAAGTGGATAGTAATAACTGTCTTCATGCTGACTGTCTCAGTAATAACAGTAATGTCTCTCCTGCGCTGACTGTTTCAGTACTGACAGTAATGAAGGTTTTAGTGTCTGATAGTTGCAATCATTGATAGGTTCAAAAATTGAGCATGATGTTTGAAAGTTTAATGCATTCATGCAATTTTTAAAAAGGGTCTGAGATGATATGTATTTAAAGTGCTAATTAGTTAGCAGTAATGTTGTTTCCTCAGAGATTGTGAATAGTAAGCAATTTGTTAGCTTGTCTCAGTAATTGATAAACACCACCCATTGTGCTGGGTGCTTGGCAGGAGTTCTGGCACACCCTCTGTTTCATAGCTGCAAGCACTAAAAGATAAAACACCCAGGCAGTAAGCAAAGGGGTTTTGAAATAAGAACGCTGTGATGGAGTCAGGCCACAAAAGACTAAAAGTAAAGTGAAACACACCTGGGAATGATCAGAAATAATGTTGTTTAAGTCACATTGACATGAGGCAGAACAGCATGCTTTATTTGTTATGGGGATCAAAGTTATACTTCTGAATGAAGTGAGTTCAGTCATCATAGCCAATCTGTATGTTCAGCTTATCATGAAATTAAATAATTTACCCATTTATATCAGGCTTTAATGCACAAAGTTCTGACTCCCCCAAAGCCCGTCCACCATCCACAAGTCAGGAGTGTGATGGAATACTCCCCAATTGCCTGGATGAGTCCAGCTCCAACAACACTCAAGCAGCTCGTCACCATCCAGCACAAAGCAACCTGCTTGATCAGCAGATATATCCACCAACTTACATATTCACCTCAACTCTCACCAATGCACAATGGCAGCAGTGAGTACTATATATACGATGCACTGCAACAACTCATCAAGGTTCCTTCACAACCACCTTCCAAACCTGTGACCCTACCACCTCGAGGGACAAGGGCAGCAGATGCCTGCAAGCTCCCCTCCAAGCCATGCACCACCCTGACTTGGAACTATATCGCTGTTCCTTCACTGTCACAGGATCAAAATCCTGAAATTGTCTTCCTAACAGCAGTGTGGGTGTACCTACACATAGCAGTTCAAGAAGGCTGCTCACTACCACCCTCTCAAGGTCAATTAGGGAATGTAAACAAATGCTGGTTTAACCAACAATTAGAAATCGTTTTTAACAAGTCATTGCTGAATGCACCTGCAGAGAAATTGAAGCAATACATGTTTGAAAAACAGAAGTATCTGGTTCAAGATACAAGGCAACATATTGCTGCATCCCCCAGAAGTAGACATGGTATGTGAGTGAACTCTTCAAAAATTAAGACAGGGTGCTTCCAGGAACAATGGCACCGCTGAACCCAAGAAGGTATCTATGGCAAACCCAAATCCATAATGGCTATCCTCACTAAAATTGTAAGAACTGAATTAGTTGGACAATTAAAGTTACAGTGGATGAAAGGTAATGCAATAGAACATCATAATCACTTAAGCCTGTACTTGTTAATTGATGTACAGTAATTGAAGGGTGATCTGAAGATATTACAACTCATTGGAAAAACAAACTCACAAAGAATCTGTATTTTCAATCTCCATACAATAAATATTGAAGTATGTCTTTTCGAACCAGCATTAACCCATCCAGAACGATTTATTGGAAGGATCCACCAGTCAAGAAAAGACAAGATGCTGTAAAGTGTGCCTTTCTCAATTGTGATGATACTGTGGCTATGTTAAATTCTTCTGAAACCATAATGACTGTATTTTAACTGCAGCTGATATCCCACTACCGCAGAGAACAAGATTGCAATATGTGTTTGCTGTGGGGGAAGTAGGACTGAGAGTGGGCGGCACAGTGGCACAGTGGTTAACGCTGCTGCCTCTCAGCGCCAGGGTCCCGGGTTCAATTCTCGCCTCAGATGATTATGTGGAGTTTGCATGTTCTCCCCGTGTCTGCGTGGGTTTCCTCTGGGTGCTCCAATTTCCTCCCACCCTCCAAAGATGTGCAGGTCAGGTGGATTGGCCATGGTAAATTGCTTCTTCGTGTCAGAGGGACTAGCAGGGCAAATATACGGGATTGGGCCTGGTGGGATTGTTGTTGGTTCAGACTCGAAGGACCAAATGACCTCCTTCTGCACTGTAGGGATTCTATGATTATAGGAGCAGGCTGGTTTAATTCCTTTATACGTCTATCCCTTTGTGGAGCACTAATGATTACCTCTAAACAGAGGAAAAATCAAGAGAGCAGAGTTGACCTCCCTAATCTAGAATCTTCATTCTGCAGTGATCCGACCCTTTCTGTTTATATTTCAGATCTCCAGTATTTTGCTTTTGCATTTATTTTATGTTTTGATCTCCAGTTTTGCTCTCCTCCGTTTTTATTTGTCTCGACTGAAAGGGATGAAAGTCAGAAAGGTCTAAAACAATAACATCTTGCCAGATTACCACCCCAGTGTTAAAAGTGATCATCAACTTCGAGAGTGTCATGTACAATTCTAGCAGTCATATTAGAGCAAAAGATAGCCAGGCATTCGATACAGTGATGAGAAGGACAGTCAGTTGTAAGCTTAACAACCAGCAGAGGTTGAAGAGTCTGGAAAAGAGAAACCTCAGGGGATAAACTGAACCGCAATAACACACAATCATTGAATCATTTGGTGCAGAAGAGGCCCTTCGGTCCATCAAGTCTGCACTGACATTAGAAACACCTAAACTCCCACCTAATCCCATCTGCCACCACTTGGCCCATAGCCCTGAATGTTACGATGTGCCAAGCGCTCATCCAGGTACTTTTTAAAGGACGTGAGGCAACCCGCCTCTATCACCCTCTCAGGCAGCGCATTCCAGACCATCACCACCTTTTGGGTAAAAATGTTTTTCCTCACATCCCCCTTAAACCTCCTGCCCCTCACCGTGAACCTATGTTTGGGATTGCCACAAACTGGAGAGGGACAGGGAGAGAAGCTTAGAAGAGGGAAAGTGGGCAGATAGTTGACCACTTTATCCAGAGAGTGTTGATTGTTTCAATGGACTTTGCAAGGAGTGTCTATCCAGATAAGTCTTAAATGTTGCTAACGTATCTGCCTCAACCACCTTACTTGGCAGTGCATTCCCACCACTCTCTGTGTAAAAAACTTCCCCGGCACATCTCCACTGAATCTTTCCCCCCTTACCTTGAACTTGTGCTGTGATTGCCCACAAAATAACAGTAACAGCACTTGCAGAATAATTCATTTACCGTTAACTACTCTGGGACATCTTGAAGATGTGAAAGGTGCTACACAAATGTAATTTCTTACATTTTACATTGCAACCAGTCTCAAACCAGACCTCAGCAAAACTGACATAGTCACTACCTCACGATACAGTTTTTCTTCCATTTGTCACCGTCTTTCCTTCACATTTGCCAAATAAGTTTTCAATCCAGCAAATTATTTTCAATATTTATTTTACAAGCTCTTTGAAAAATTTCACAATGGATCTTTATCAAATCTCTTCTTGAAATTCAAATTAGATCTGTAGTTTTGTTTGGCTTTGACTCTTCAAAGAACTCTAGCAGGTTAATGACACATGAGCACTGTTACCTCTAATGATTGATGGGCACTTATAATCTCACATACAATGTTTATAAATGTTTCCTATTCCCAGATCCTTTTTATGTTAACTCATTTTCTAAACATTAGAACCATAATTTCAGATTTTCTCAACTAAATCACGGCAGTTCATGCAGACCGTGATCTGGAACCCTCTGATTTTGCAGATAATCTGCCCTTTTCTGAGCTGTGTGGCTCAATTACATGGCACAGTGGTTCGCACTGCTGCCTCACAGCGCCAGGGACCCGGGTTCGATTCCCAGCATGGGTTACTGTCTGTGTGGAGTCTGCCCGTTGTCTGCATGGGTTTCCTCCAAGTGCTCCGGTTTCCTCCCACAGTCCAAATGACGTGCAGGTTAGGTACATTGGGCCATGCTAAATTCTCCCTCCGTGTACCCGAACAGGCACCGGAGTGTGGCGACTAGAGGATTTTCACAGTAACTTCATTGCACTGTTAATGTAAGCCTACTTGTGACACTAATAAATAAACTTTACTTTAATTAATAAATATTCTTAAGGATATCCTGAATTCACCATTAGATAGCAAGATTTTAGAACATTAGAATGTGAAGCACAGAGTCAAGTTTTACAACTGAAAGCAACTAAAATATATTTGGTATAAATGCAAATTTGAGACACAAAAATTGCAAATATTATTGAATGTACACATTGAACATAAACTCACTCTGTGATAACACCTAAGAGATGTCATTTTTTGCCCATTTTGAAATTAAATTTTGTTTGCTAATACACTGCAACAGCAAACTCTTCCAATGCACTGTTATTGGGAAGCACTCCATCTCTGACCCCTAAAGTTGGGAAGATTCCCTGATCTCCCTCAACCTCCCGATTTGAATTCGTTCAGCACTAGCGCCACCTGTCCTGGGAATTTGCAACTGCTGTCTTTCCCAGGCAAAATAGTGACTCACAATTATCCAAACTACGAAAGAAGAATACTTTAGGATGTTTGTGGATGGGTTCCCTAGCAAACAGACGCAACGTAATGAGAAGAGAAATACACTGACGCCTGAGATTTCCACCGGTGGTTCGCCCAATTTTCCGGTGTTGCTTGGCGAGAAGATCAGCTGGATCCTCAAATGAATGTGATAAACAGACACTTCCGCCATCCCTCCCAATGCTTTGCTAATTTTCCACCAAAGTTATGGCAGGATGGGTCAATTTTAACAGCCTTGAAATGCGGCCAGTTTCTACTGTTAACGTCGATGCTTCAACCATTGCCATATTTCTAATGGTGTCCAGAAAGCCTGACTATAAATTGTAAGGATATTTCTTCTGACCAGGAGGAAATACCCACTCCAGTAGCATCAATCTGGCAATTGCACAGCCCCGAATATGTCATCCAGTGACTTACATTGCAGGCTGTGACTGCATTGGGTTTCCCAACAGAAACACCCAGTCAGGAAACCTGTTAATGTCCAACACATTTCGCAATTGCACACTCGTGTTATTTCTCTCTGGGAACATTTCATTCTGCAGAATGTAGGGAAGTGATGGCCTAGACTACTAATCTAGAAACTCAGCTAGTGTTCTGGGGACCTGGCTTCGAATCCCGGCACGGCAGATGGTGGAAGTTGAATTCAATAAAAAAATAACTGGAATTAAGAATCTACTGATGACCATAAAACAAATTGTTGGAAAACTGTGGGCAGCACAGTGGTACAGTAGTTAGCACTGCTGCCTCACAGGGACCCGGTTTCAATTCCTGTCTTCTGTGTCTGTGTGGATTTCCTCCGATGTTTAGGTTTTCTCCCACAGTCCAAAAGATGTGCTGATTAGGTGCATTGATGTGCTAAATTCTCCCTCAGTGTACCCGAACAGGCGCTGGAGTGTGGCCACTAGGGGATTTTCACAGTAACTTAATTGCAGTGTTACTTGTGACACTAATTAAATACAATAAATACCCCATTTGGTTCACTAATGTCCTTTAAGGAAGGAAATCTGCCCTCCTTGGTCTGGTCTACACGTAACTCCGGAGCCACAGCAATGTGGTTGACTCTCAACTGCCCTCAGGCAACTAGGGTTGGGCAATATATGCTGGCCAGCCAGTAATACACAGGTCCCATGAATGAATAAAATACATACAATGTCTTCATCTAGAATTAATGATGAAGATTAATCTGGGCACCTGTAATAGGGAACTCTGGGGAATTCAGCAGATCTTGGCAAAGCATAAGAAGACTATTATTCTGCTCTCTTAATATTGGAAATCATCACGTCACAATAACAGCATGGAAAGGTCTGATGGTCAATCTAACGTCAGGAGGGCGAGAGTGAAAGATAGGTTCAATGGATAGGGTTAATACTAATAACATAATAATGGGTGGAATGGGACAATTTCAGCTACCTTTCCTTATAAAACCAGATACAATATCATGTCACTTTTTTGTGGCTTGGAAACATCTCTTTCTCCTTTGGATCAAATGAATACAACAAGTGTCACTGGATTCTAATGCACCTGTGTAAATTCCAACTGCTGGGAAAAATCTAACTTGTTAAGCTACTGATCAGCAAATAGAATGAATCCAGTTTAATTAGCAAAAGAAAAACAAAGAAAATTGCCATGGTCTTTTAATTTAGTCATTTGCTTTAATCAGAGGGTTTTGGACCACAGACTTGGGGCAATCTGTCAGAAGCAGCCAAGCTTCCACTATTTTTCATCAGACCTATTTAGTGTCACACCCAACAGCCGAGCATGTTAAGTTGTGAAAGGGGCCCAGGCATGGATCGCATCCCACTATCAGCAAAGCTACCTTTAAATGTGAGCGTACCTACGCCACTCTCACTGAGTAAGCTCAGGCAGGGGTAAAAAGTGGAAAGCCATTCACAGACAGTGACAAGGACACGACTTGAATCAAAGCCCCGGCGTCAAAGGCTTTAAGGCTGGGCCAAGGGGGGAGGGGTGGGGGGTGGAATTAGTGGAGGTGACTGGTGGAAATCTTCAGGTCCTGCTAAAAGTGACCCCCTCCCCTGCCGGCAGCCACTGGGTCTAAGTCCTGGAACTCCCTTCCTAACTGCACTATGAACTTCAGTGCTGTCTCACAGCGCCTGGGACCCGCGTTCAATTCCGGCCTCGGGTCACTGTCTGTGTGGAGTCTGCACGTTCTCCACGTGTCTGCATGGGTTTCCTCCGGGTGCTCTGATTTCCTCCCACAGTCCAAAGATATGCAGGTTAGGTTGATTGGCCATGATAAATTGACCCTAGTGTCAGGGAATTAGTAGGGTAAATATGTGGGGTTACGAGAATAGGAACTGGGTGGGACTGTGGTCGGTGCAGACTCGACGGGCTGAATGGCCTCCTTCTGCACTGTAGGGATTCTATGATTCTATGATTCTTTGTTATGGGATGGGCTAACCATGCAAAACACCAAAGACATCGGTGGGACCAGGTGATCCTGCCGCTGGTCAGTGATGAGCCGCCTCTGTCACCGGAAAACGCAGGGGGAAGCCATAAAGTCCCACCCATAGTAAATGAATGTTTAGTTCCCCCCCCCCCCCCCCCATCCCCCATCCAGTCACCCTTGCTGTGGGAGCAATTTGCCACATTATTCACCAAGGTTCCTTATACGGCACCTTCCAAACCCATCACTACTACCATCTAGAAGATACCTGGAAACACCACCACCTGGAGGTTCCCCTCCAAGTCACTCACCATCCTTGCTTGGAAATATATAATTGTTCCGTCACTGCCACTGGGTCAAAGCCCTGGAACTCCATCCCTAACAGCACTATGGGTGTACCTACACAACACAAACTGCAGTGGTTCAAGAAGGCAGCTGACTACCATCTTCTCAAGGGCAATTAGGGATGGACAATAAAGCTGACCTAGCCAGCAAAGCCCACATATCATCAATCAATAAAGAAAAGAGGATTGTGAAACTATTTCCTGTCAGTCTGTTACCCACACCCATGTCATTCTTACCAGTGTAATAGACAAATGACCTCCAAGTAAGTTTGTACTGTGATTGCTAAATGTCAGTACCATTTGTGGAGTCCCACATACATTTCAGTTCAGTGTCAATGTGCCCCCAAAGAGAGGAAAGGCTACTTCATAGAAGAATATTTGCCTTGATACAGCAAATGCTTTTTGTATCCTCAGAATGTAGCAAAATGCCACACAACTACTGGATTACTTTTAAACCTGTAGCCACTACTGTTATGTAAGCAAATGCAGCAACCAATTTACACACAGCAAGATTTCCCCCGCCCCCCCAAATAAACAGTAAGGAGATAAGATACCAGTTAATGTGTCCTGGTGGTACTGACCAGGTGAATTCCCAATGCGCAAATGATGCCATGTAACCTTTTTATGCTGATCTCGACAGAGTTCAGGGCCTAGGCTGCCGAAATCCAATATTAAACTCGCCACTGAAGACTGGAGCAGCTATTCGAAATGAAGCAGTGCTCGGGGCTGGATCTGGAAATATAGTTTCTGCACCCACAATAAAGAGAGTTGATTTTACTTGGTAAACCTGGGGCAGGTTTGGTAAATCTGGGCTCAGAAATCTTCGGCAGCATTGCCAGCTGCTGGCGTTAGTTTCCCCAGAAAAAAAGGGTTACTTTCTTTTTGACACTTTCTGGAGTGAAGTTCAGTAAAACTGTATTGTGCACCAGACACCAACAGCGCCGTCCCCTAGAGATTCCTCTGATCTCCACGAAATCTCCACCTCCAACAAAAAACAATCTGGGAATTGAACATCAAAATTATAAGGTGACCCACCTCCAGGTAAAAATGGATCCCTCACAATCCCATCCCGACTGAAGAACAGAAGAATTCTTTAAAAAAAACAGAACGTCTGGGGATGATTCTAAAGAAACCTTCCAAAGCTAACAGCGCAAGAGGAACCGGGGGACAGGCCAACACCACTGGGTTAAGGAGGTCAAGGAGAGAGAGAGGTCTTCAAAGAGTGTAGCCTGTGTGTTTGGGGGGGTGCAGACAGAATTCCCCTAAAGGATGTAAAAGGGGGGGGGGGTGTCAAATGGTTTGGAAATTGGAACCCCCCCCCCCCCCCGCGACACACACACACACACTGGGCAGGGAGTCAGTGAGGGATGATATTAACAGGCGGGCTCCCCCCATCCCAAGGGCAATGAAACTGGGGACATTCCTCCCTCCCTAAAAAAAAACCCCTTCACCCCCCCCCAAGGCTGGGGCTGTCTGAACATTCCAGCACTGGGGAGGGGGCAACTTACCCTCACTAATAGCAACAGCGCCCGTCTGCTCGTTGCCAGCTGCCCAATCCAGCTCCCCGTGACAGATAAAAGGTGAAATCTTTCCATTGAGCGCAGTCTATCACAACCCAGCAAAGTGTCCGCTGATTCCCACCGACAGACACCCAGCGATAAAACACACAACCTCCCGATTGCCAATTTGAGCAAGGATCTCTGACCCGCCCCGCTCTGTGTGTCTGCAAACAGCTCCCAGATATGGAACATAATTATTACGTACCTAATGTAGTAGTGGTGTCTGTTTTGTATTACTGATCCTCTCCCTGCTCCTGCACTGTGCCAAGTACTGGGGGGCGCGGGCTGGAGAGGGGACGGGGTGGGGGGGTGGAGAGGGGAATTGGGTGAGAGTGAAAGGGTTGAGAAAGAGAGGGGGGGAGTGACAAGGAGGGAGGGAGAGAGGGGGGTTTCAGAGGAGAGATTTGGTTAAAGAAAGAGAGGTTAAAAAAAATCACAGATTGAGAGAGGGAGTGTCAGAGGGAGAGACTAGAGGAGAAAGTCAGAAATAGGGAAGGGGGGGCAGAGAGAGAGGGGGGGGAACGCAGTAAGTTGCAGACTTGCTGGAAAGGTGTGCATTTAGAATTCGCTGCTACAGTTCAGAAAGTGGGAACTCTGGGCGGAGAAGCCTTGAACCTAATGAGAATGAATTAACCTCGATAACATATATTTAAAAGGCATCAATTATTAACATGGCTACAGCTGTCAAACCCACTGCGGGTATAGATGTCTGCCTCGGGGTTGGAGTTTCTGATATCCCCCCACCCCCACTCTTTTTGGAGTTAAGAGCCGGGTGGAGAGGCTGGGATCGGGAATGGGAGCTGGGGAGAGAGGGAACGGGAACTCTCGCCCTCTGCATCGCCTCTCATCCCCACTGTAACCTTGAGCTAATGCTCAATATTCCCCGGCAATTATCGGTAGCTGTGCTCAGAGGGTGCAGATTGCCCTCCATTCACAAAATACACCTATTCAGGGAAGGTGCTAAAAGTTGCCTCTCTCCTCCCCCTCCCATTAGAACTGCTGCCCCCCCAACTCCCCTCTCCCTCTCCCCTCTCCCCACCCACCTTACCTTCAGCCCGGTTTCTCCAGCTTTGCTTTGGTCGCTCGCTGAGGTTGGATTCCGGCTCACTCTGTTGCAATCCTTCTCCAAGACATTGAAGAAAGCCTTCACTCCCAGACCGGCCTCCTCCGCAGTCCCTGTGCCCTCTCCATCAGCCAGTGACCATGGGCATCAAACTTCAGAGCTGGCTGCCAGGGAGCTCCCATCGCCCGCAGTGGATCAGGGCACTTGTCTTGGGGGAGGGCGGGGGGGGGGGGGGGGGGTAGGGGGAGGGAGAGGGCAGTGAGCTGCCCCAAATCTTCCAGCTCAGTCCTTGCTTCTTCTTGGTCCCACTTCTGACTGCTCCCTGCCACACACTGCGAGTGTGTGTATGTATATATATATATATAAATATATATATAATACCCCCTCCCCTCGCTCTAAAGTGCGTGTGCAGCTGTCAAATGTACCAGAATCTCAGTGTCCTGTTAATCCCCAGGGGAGAGACCCCCCCCTTTTTTTTGCTGGCTCACAACCCCCACACACCCCCCCCCCTCCCCCCTTACCAGCTCCACCAGGCTGCCAAGCTCCCCAAAGCCTGGGAAGTTTAGTTGCTCCCGGGTCCTCTCCACTTTTCCTGCCTCTGTGCACTTCACCGGATTGATATAGGATTGAATTGCTTTGCCCTTGTTGCTGGCCCTCCCAGCTCTGTGTGTGTGTATGTGGTGTATATGTGGCTGCTGATGTCCTGTTTTCTACATGAATCCACCCCCCCCCCCCAAAAAAAACAAATCTAAGAGGGGTTAAAGCTTGCCTGGCTTTAGGGGCCGACTTAACAGCGGCTCCTCCCTGCGGAAATAAGTGTCAGGTTGCTAATAACCGAATCATACACTCCCGACAGCTGTCAGCACAGGCACTGACCCACCCCCCTCTCCAAATACTGAATGGAAAGGAACAGCCGGGGGAATTAATTAAATAAATAAATACAGGCACACATGACAACGACAGACTCGATGGGGATCGAACTCAAATCACCACGATGCCCACCTGGTTGTCCCTGTAACACAAAACAGAAACATGCTGGAGAATCTCAGCAGGTCTGACAGCCTCCGTGGAGAAAGGATAGATGGTAGCCACGATGTGGAGATGCCGGCTGGGGCAAGCACAGTAAGAAGTCTCACACCAGGTTAAAGTGCTACCAGGTGCTACCCAATAAACCTGTTGGACTTTGACCTGGTGTTGTGAGACTTCTTACTGAGAGAGAATAGAGCCAACGTTTGGAGTCTGGATGATCCTTCAGAGCTGCCCCTGTACCCTGGAGGGTTGGCATTGTGGCAATAACTGTGCTCACAGGATCATCTGCTGGTCCTGTGATTGTCCCTTTCTGTGGGCCATTGGAAAGTCGCTGTTCTACCCAATTTTCTCAGCACGTTAGAAGCCACCAAAGCAAAAGTGACTATGAGGACACTACTTTCTGAACCAAACCAGGGTTTTGCTTCAGTAAGCTTCCTGGCTGCAGTTTGATTTCTGCCAATGGTCTTCAGCTAGGTAATCCATCCGGTGGAAGTTTATTCATTCATTCATCTAGAACTAACCCCCCCATTTCCTCACTGCAGTTCCACCCCCACCCCCCTCCTCCAGCCTCACACTCAGTTGAGTGATCTCTTAAACATCTGCCTCCACTTCCTTCCCCAAAAGTCTATTCCATGTGTTTGTCCAATGCCTGGTTGAAGAACTTCAGAATCACAGGTTCTTTGCAGGCGCCATTCGACCCATCGTGTCTGTACCAGCTCTCCGAATGAGCAGTTCACTTCCTGCACCCCCACCTCCCCTTGCCACCTTCTCTTGTAAACCTGCACCTTCTTCCTTTTCAACTAAGTCCAGCTCCCTTTTGAATGTCTCCAATAAACTTGCCTCCACCACACTCTTCCAGACCTTAATGTTGGGAACGTTATTTTCTCATGTGGCATTTGCTTCTTTGACTACCTATTGACAAAGAGTCTTTGGTCTTTCACCAATTTGAATCTGGAATTCTTCGTCATGTGGTTATAATTTAACCTGAATTTTATGTTCATTTTTTGTCCTATTAATTTCCATCAACTCCCCCCTCAGTCACCTACAGCTATCAATATTTGGACTTAAATATAGGGGATATGACTAAGAAATTTGCAGATGATAGTAAAAATTAGCCGTGTGGTTTCTAATGAAGGACAAAGTGGGAGACTGCAGGAAGGTAGCAATGAATTAGTCAGGTGAATGAAACACTGGAAAATCGAGTTCAGTTGGGAGAAGTGTGAGGTAATGTATTTAGAGAAGGCTAACAAGACAAGGGAATCCACAATAAATGGTAGGATACTGAGCAGTGTAGAGGAACAAAGGGACCTTGGAGTGCATGACCATGGATTCCTGAAAGTGGCTGGGTGAGTTGATAAGGTGATCAAGAAGATATATGGAGACTTGCCTCTAAAAGAGCTGGGAGGTTTTGCTGGAACTGTATAAAACACAGGTTAGGCCACAGTCGGAGTACTGCATGCAGTTCTGGTCACTATAGGAAATTACAATAGACAGGGTACAGAAAGGATTGACAAGTATATTGCCTAAACTGTAGAATTTTAGCTAATGAGAAGAGATTGGGTAGGCTAGGCTTGTTTTCTTTGGAACAGAGGAGGCTGAGGGGAGATCAAACTGAAGAGTATAAAACTATGAGGGGTCCAAACAGAGTGAACAGGAAGAACCCTATTCTCTTTGGTTTAGTTTGTAGAATACTTTTTAAGTCAGAGTGGTGGGGTATTCAAAATCCAGACATTTCCAACACCTTTTCTCCAGGCTATAAGAAAGGAATGCAAAAGTTTAACCCAAAAGTCTTTTGGTGGATTCCTGTTGGAAAATAAACAATCAGTTTTATAACTCCTGAAAGTTGAAACTCTCAAAAACAGCATAGATTAATTAAGGTTCCCAAAGTGGTAAGTGTCCATGATCATAGAATCCCTACAGTGCCCTACAGTGCAGAAGGAGGCCATTTGGCCCATCAGGTCTGCGCTGACCACAAATCCCACCCAGGCCCTATGCCCGTAATCCCACGTATTTACCCTGCTAATCCCCCTGGCACTTAGGGTCAATTTAGCATGGCCAATCCACCTAACCTGCACACCTTTGGACTGTGGGAGGAAACCGGAGCACCCGGAGAAAACCCACGCAGACACGGGGAGAACATGCAGACTCCACACAGACAGTGACCCAAGCTGGGAATCGAACCTGAGCCCCTGGTGCTCTGAGACAGCAGTGCTAACCACTGTGCCACCGTGCTGCCCTAAAGATGACAAAGAATTGTTCACAAATGGGTAGCTTAGTTCTTAAATGTTGTACTTTTGGGATTCCCAACATGAAGGTCTCAGGGAATTGGTAAAATACTTGTCCAAATTGGCGATTTGTGCCACTTGGCTGAGGGTTCTCCCAAGTTAAGATGGGCGATGAGAAAAAGCCTATGAAAACTGAGCTCCCTAATTGTTTGATTTTTATTTTGTCCACTCAATGAGCTTGATGGAATGTCATCAACTGTAAATATACATTATGTGATTGTCATCATTTGTAAAATTAATGCAATCAATATTTTAAAATTAGAATGAGGTTTCCTGGAATGGTCTACTGTTTTTGAAGGCTGGAGTGTGAAACGATGAGGGGAGAAATGATATATACAGAAGCTTAAACCAATCACCGAACCTGAGTTCCTGTTTCATTCACCTTTACAAACTCGAGAAGCCTACATTAAGTTCCCAAATGCATATCATTGATCTCAGTTCAAAACAGAATGTCCATTTCATTCACTATCCACTGCATTCTTGTCTTCATCCTTTTAGTAACAATTTCTAAGTTTTAGTTCACTTTTTAAAAACTTTTAAAAGCTCACTTCACATGTAACTTATATCACAGCTTTACAGGTGTAACTTTTACAAAGGAATTCTGATGCAGATTTGGAATTTTCCTTCCCATAAGGAGTCCCATTCAAAAGCAAAGTTGGACACCATATATTATTTTATTATCATTCATGAACCATAGAGATCTATAACACAGAGGTGGATCATTGACCCATCATTTCTGTACCATCTTTATGCCATGCAGCATATAACTAGTATAACTAATCCCACAGCCCTTTTCTCCCCATTGTGATCATCTTCCTTTGCCTCAAATATTTATCCAATTTCCCCAGAAGTCTGTACTTGATAATTTTATTACTTCACCCCTTATCCACACTTCACTGCAGTACAGGCAAAGGGCTGCACTGTTAGAGATACATTTAAGATTAGACCAAAGCTTCATCTGTATGTAAAAATTATGAATAGGGCAGTACTCCCAATATCCTAGTCAACACTTACTCCTTTGCCATCATCTAAAACATACCCACTGGTCATTTATTTAATTGCTGTTTGTGGGACCTTCCTGTGTACATATTGGATGTCATGATTCCCTACAATTCCCTGCAAGTGTCTACACTTCAAAGGTACTGTTGGCTGTAAAGTGTTTTGGGAGATCCACGGGTTATCAAAAGAGCTATATAATGCTATTTTGGTAATCTATCAGACTAATTCATCTAGATGTCTAGGCTCTTGTTACCAATCCTCTTTGGCAATTTGGGTATTTATTCTAACAGGAGTATTCAATGGCTCCTTCGTGATGACTGTCAATATTTCTTAAAGGTTGGCAAGAGATGGGATAAACACCATCTACTATCATAGATTTGTTTGCTTTAAGACTCTTCAGCAAGCCTATCTAAGACCTCTTTGATTTGATTCCTAATAATATTCCCTGTGCTCAGTGCAAAGGTCCGAAACTTAATCTTATGCACTTAACGCATGAGGAATAATGCAGAACAGCATTGTATTCCAAACTTATGAACAGTGATACTCATTTATTTTTTAAAAGTACTTTATTCACTGTAAAGCACTTTGGGAATTGGAGTAAGGAAGGTCACTTCTTCCTTTCTTTCTCTCCCTTGTTCATTTCCACTAAAGGATATTCCACTGTATAATGTGTGGTGGTAGGGGGGGCAGTGTTAGTGCTTTTCCCTGGTTTTAAGTGAGTCAGACGTGACCCTTATGGAGGTGAAACACACAAAAGGAAATCAGCAATCTTGTTTCTGCGTGAAAAGAGAATGCAGTCTTTGTACAAACCAGTTAAATTCAAACCCTGTCACAGTTAATTAATCTCCGGTGGCACAGTAAGATGAAACAAACTGAGTACAAGTCAGTAATTTTACAGCATTTATGCCCAGGATTCCTCTTTTTTCTAAAGTTAGTATCCTTTCCCATATTCCATAGATGCTCCCCTTTAAGTTTATTTATTAGTGTCACAAGCAGGCTGCAATGAAGTTACTGTGAAAATCCCCTAGTCGTCACACTCCGGCACCTGTTCGGGTACACCGAGGGAGAATTTAGCATGGCCAATGCACTTAACCAGCACATCTTTCGACTGTGGGAGGAAACCGGAGCACCCAGAGGAAACCCAGCCAGACGTGGGGAGAACATGCAGACTCCACACAGACAGTGACCCGAGCCAGGAATCGAACCTGGGCCCCAAGCAATGTGAGGCAACAGCGCTAACCACTGTGCTATTGTGCGGCCCCTTGATGGATCACAGGGCGCATGCTCTAGTTACAAAACAACCCGACAGATTGAAATGAAAGGTGACTCATAAGATCCGTTAATAAGTTGGTTCATCAATTATTAATAACAATGCATTAGAATGGCAAAATACATTGCCCTCTTCCGAGAGTTATTGGGGTAGTAACCTTGGCATATTGCTGATTAAATTCCATGCTCTATCTGTCATAACTGGAGTACTTGCTGTCTGCAAGAAATTTTGACATCCATTGTTGGGGGTTGAAATCTGAAAGATACAATTTGATATTTGCACAATATTCAAATACTCCAAAAGAAATTTGGACTGAATTCATGAACAGGGTAGAATCACACCCAAGATCCACTCCGCTGAAATTTTAGCCTCCTTGTCTTCAAGAAAATACATCCCAGGAAAGTTGTACCTTTACCATAGAGGTAGATATAATCCATCCCATTTTCATTATATATTTTGCAGTCCTAACATCAGTGATGGGTATGGCTGATTAAACTATGCAAGTAGCTTCTGAACATTGTCCTGACCCAATATTATCAATTTGATTGAAGTTCCATCCACAATATGAGCCTTGCCCATAAGTATTGGGTGCACTGGAGCCATGCTGAATTTTTACATTCTCTTGGTTTAGCAGAGAAGGCCTTTATTTCGGCATTGTTTGTAATTTTCCTCATCAATAATTTAGTTCATTGTTTTTGGTTCCTGTTTTCTTTGATGTTGCACTTTACAGAGGAATAAGATCACCCTTCCTTTGGGGAAACCTAAACACGCAACATAATTGAAATTCAAGTTGCTGCCAGTATGACCAAATACAGTGATCTCTGAGATATTCTTTAACCACAACGGCCACTAGTTCAGGAGCTGTTCCTAGGTATGCTCCTGCCTTAATTGCCTCCACTTCACAAGGCAAGCTGCCACACAGCGAAGATACCTGTGAACTAATGACCTGAACTCTTCATCTAGATCTGCAGTGAGCTGTACCATAGCACGAAAGTTCCTTTCCAAAGCAACCTCCCAAACCACTCTTGGAGGCCATCTGTCCCTTCATCAGGGTCACGATGCACACCTAGCAGAGACATAACCAACTGCAAAGCATGTAAAGCATGGCCACCTTCAGAATTATTTTCTAAAAAGGAGACACATAGCTTTCATTAAATAACACATTCCCTTGAAAACCAAGTGACACATGGCACTCATGTGGGCATCAAAGCTCTTCACCAAGTGGTTTACATATACTCAGTAGGCTCTGACCACAGATACACTACCTTGTGTATCTGTATCTATTGTACTAGAAAGTGCAATGATGGCTTCACAGTGCAACAGTCACAGAGCCCACATTCTTTAGAAGGATAGATGAACATTGGAAAACAACAGAGTTCCATTTGTTTAACTCCTTTCATGACCTCAGAAGTCCCCAAAGCATTTTATAACCAATCACATGCATTTGAAGTGTAGTGACTGTTGTAATGTAAGAAATGGGACATTCAACTTATACACAGCAAGATCCCAGAGCTACGTGATAGCTGAACAGATCTGTTTTACTGGTGGTTGAGGGATAAATCTTAGCTAAAACACTGGGCAGAACTCCACTTCAAATGCAGTTCTGTGGGTGTTTTTACATTCATTTAAGAGGGCAAACTCAGTTTAACCTCTCACCCAAAACACGACACCTTCCACAGTCCAGCACTTGCTCAATACTGCATTGGAATTATCTGCCCAAGGCTACAGACTTGGATTTGAATCCTCAACATTCAGACTCAGACCAGAGTGCCAGCTACTGAACCATGACTGATACTATTAGAAGAACATGGCTATTCCCTCCGTTTCTAGCTGTTGAACCCATTGAGAAAGGTCTGAGCAGCAGAGTACACTTGCCACCTCAATATCTTTGCCGGTACTTTGGTTATCACCTCCACCTTTAGGAACCAAACCCATATAGTTTGGGTATTATTAAAACATTGTGTATTGTGCTTTCAATGGTCCCTCCCAGAGTGGATGAAGCTCCCAGCTTTGGCTTGTGCAATGGTGATGCTCTCCACAAGGGTTGTGGAGGTTGACTGTTGCCCAATGAAGCCTTCATTGGCACTAGCTACAGATACACAAGGTAGTGTATCTGCGGTCGGATGCCCACTGAATAAGTGTAAACCACTTGGTGAAGAGCTTTGATGCCCACATGGCTGTCATGTATCTCTTGGTTTCCAAGGGAATGCATTATCTAATGAAAGCTGTGCGGGTTGAGCAGAGCAGAACGTAGCCTTCATTCTTTCCTCTGGCACCAGGAAATTTCATCCTCATTTCCAGCCAGGTATGAGGCAGCACATAAAAGAGCGGAAGAGAGGAGGACCCAGAGACACACAACATGTAGAATCAATAAGAGAGTGAGAGAAAAGGACCCAAAGACAGACAGCAGCATCTAAAATAGAGTGAGAGAGAAGGACTGGCGACAGACAGCAGCATCTAGCAGAGAGAGAGAGGAGGATCGGAGACAGATAGCAGGATCTAAAATAGAGTGAGAGAGGAGGACTGGAAACAGACAGCAACATCTAAAAGAGAGAGAGAGAGAGGAGGGCCCAGAGAGAGACAGAAGCATCTAAAGAGAGAGAGAGAGAGAGAGGAGGACCCAGAGACAGACAGCAGCATCTAAAAGAGAGAGAGGAGGATCCAGAGAGAGACAGAAGCATCTAAAAGAGAGAGAGAGAGGATGACCCAGAGACAGACAGCAGCATCTAAAGGAGAGAGAAGAGAGAGGAGGACCCAGAGACAGATAGCAGCATTTTTAAATTATCCAGTCCAATGCGTGGCTCCAGAGTGGACTGATCATGTTCAAAAATCAAATTGTGGCGTGACAGGAAACAGATTTGTTTGATGAGAATTTTCTCATTTATCTTTCAAAACATGAGCAATGTTAATAATCGTAAAGTTTTCTTAATAGGAATACGATTTAGTAATAGCTGATGAGGATTTCCTATTTATCTTAACTTAAGAATTTCAATCAGGATAAGTAGATATTGAATAAAATCATAAGAATATAAGCATAGGCAGGAGTAGAGACATTAATTAAAATAATCAGTAAAGTAATTCAATAAATGCTATAAAGGTGGCAGAGCAGGTGATATGTGTCGGCTCCAGAACATGAGGAGTTCCTGGACAGCAATGTGGTCCTGGGCAGCACGGTGGCACAGTGGTTAGCCCTGCCGCCTCACAACACCAAGGACCTGGGTTCAATTCCAGCCTTGGGTCACTGTGTGGAGTTTGCACATGCTCCTCATGTATGCGTGGGTTTTCTCTGTGTGCTCCGGTTTCCTCCCACAGTCCAAAGATGTGCGGGTTAGGTTGATTGGCCATGCTAAATTAACCCTAGTGTCAGGAAGATTAGTAGGGTAAATATCTGGGGTTATGGGGATAGGGCCTGGGTGGGATTGTGGTCGGTGCAGACTCGATGGGCTGAATGGCCTCCTTCTGCACTGTAGGGATTCTATGAAACACACCTTTTGTGAGTGTCTATGGCAGGATGAACTTCAGCTCAGAGTCATCGAACAGGAGGCTGAGCTGCAGATACTGCGATGCATCAGGGAGAGGGAAAGTTACCTGGAGACTTTGCCCCTGGAAGTGGTGACACCCCTTTGGATAGGGGCATGATTTGGTCAGTGGTCAGGGACAAGAGGGTGTGACTATGAGTGAGGCAGGTATAAGTACCGAGAAGGCAGAACTGGAGGAGATCAGCTCTTGCAATAGGTTTGAGGTTCTTGCAGCATATTTGGTCAAAAGCAGATGCTACAGGGTGAAAAACAGTTCTCTGCAGCTAAGAATAATAGACCAGATTGCTGTGTTGTCTGCCTGGGTGCCAGAGTTTGGGCCATCTACTCTGGGCTGAAGAAACTTGCAGTGGGAAGGGGAGGATCCAGTTGTAATGGTCTATATCCGTACCAACAATATAGATAGAATTGAAAAAGCTCAGAAAGTATGAGCAGCTTGGTGCTAAATTAGAAAGCCAAACCTCAAAAGTAATTATCTCTGGATCGTTATCTGAGCCGCGAGCAAATTGGCGTCGGGTAGATAAGATTAGAGTTAAATGCATGATTGAAAGATTGGTGTGGGAGAAATGAATTTCAATTCATGGGACACTGTCACTAATAGCCGGGGAAAGTAGGAGCTATACTATTGGTGTGGTCTTCACTTGAACCAAGATGGGACTAGTATTCTGGAGAGTCATATCACCAAGGCGTTAGAATGGGGTTTAAACTAAATAGCGGGAGCACAGAATCAAGTGAGGAAAGATGTGATAAATTAGAGAGGAGAAGGCAAGAAAGCAATAAGGGAATTGGTAATCTGAGAAGAGAGAGGATAGATAAATTTAAGAGTGCAGCAGCAGTTAAGACTAGAGGTTGCAAAAATAATGAAAGAACAGAATTAAAGGCACTCTATCTGAAGGTAAGCTTCACTGGCAACAAAGTAGATGAATTGATGGCAGAAATGGAAATAAACAGGTACGATCTAATTGCCATTATGGACAAGTGGTTGCAGGGTGACCAAGGGTGTTCGACATTTAGGAAGGACAGGCAAAAGGGAAAAGGTGGGGTACTGCTGTTAATAAAGGATTAGATCACTACACGGGTGAATAGGTCAGAAGATCAAGATGTGGAATCGGTTTGGGTGGAGCTAAGAAAAAGCAAGGGGAAGCAAACGTTAGTAGGAATTCTATACAGGCCACCAAACAGTTGTGGTAAGTATGGTATAAATCAGGAAATTAGAAGGACTTGTAACAAGGATGTGGAGTTTGCACATTCTCCCCATGTCTGCATGGGTTTCCTCCGGGTTCTCTGGTTTCCTCCCACAGTCCAAAGATGTGCAGGGTTAAGTTGATTGACCAAGCTAAATTGCCCCTTAGTGTCAGGGAGACTAGCAAGGTAAATATTTGGGTTGCGGGGATAGGGCATGGGTGGAATTGTTGTCGGTGAAGACTCGAATGGCATTGTAGGGATTCTATTCTATTCTAAGAGTAGTGCATGGGGATTTCAATCTACATATAGAGTGGATAAACCTAATTAGCACTAATGAACAAAGGATGAATTCTTGGAATGCATATGAGATGGTTTTCTAAAGTGGTATGTTGAGAACAAAGAACAAAGAACAGTACAGCACAGGAAACAGGCCCTTCGGCCCTCCAAGCCTGTGCCGCTCCTTGGTCCAACTAGACCAATCGTTTGTATCCCTCCATTCCCAGGCTGCTCATGTGACTATCCAGGTAAGTCTTAAACGATGTCAGTGTGCCCGCCTCCACCACCCTACTTTGCAGCGCATTCCAGGCCCCCACCACCCTCTGTGTAAAAAACATCCCTCTAATATCTGAGTTATACTTCGTCCCTCTCACCTTGAGCCCGTGACCCCTCGTGAACGTCACTTCTGATCTGGGAAAAAGCTTCCCACCGTTCACCCTATCTATCCCCTTCATAATCTTGTACACCTCTATTAGATCTCCCCTCATTCTCCGTCTTTCCAGGGAGAACAACCCCAGTTTACCCAATCTCTCCTCATAGCTAAGACCCTCCATACCAGGCAACATCCTGGTAAACCTTCTCTGCACTCTCTCTAACACCTCCACGTCCTTCTGGTAGTGCGGCGACCAGAACTGGACGCAGTACTCCAAATGTGGCCTAACCAGCATTCTGTACAGCTGCATCATCAGACTCCAGCTTTTATACTCTATACCCCGTCCTATAAAGGCAAGCATACCATATGCCTTCTTCACCACCTTCTCCACCTGTGTTGCCACCTTCAAGGATTTGTAGACTTGCACACCTAGGTCCCTCTGTGTTTCTATACTCCTGATGACTCTGCCATTTATTGGAGGAACCAACTGGAGAATGGGCTATTGTGGATTTTGTATTGTGCAACAAGAAAGAGCTAATTAATAATCTCCTCGTAAAAGAGTCTCTAGTGAAGAGTGACCATAATATGGTAGTATTTTACTTTATGTGATTCAATCCAATTCAATTGGCTGTGGTAGATTGGGAAACAACATTGAAAGATATGATGGTGGACAATTAAAGAATTAGCACATAGTTTACAACAAATTTGCATTCCTTTGAGGCACAAAAACCCAGCTGCAAAGGTCATCCAACCACGGCTAACAAGAAAAATTAAAGATTGTGTTAAACCACAAAGGGAAGAGGCTTATAAAGTTGCCAAAAAGAAGTAGTAAGCCTAAGGATTGGGAGCATTTTAGAATTCAGTGAATGTGGATCAAGAAACTTAACATAGAACATGAAAGTAAACTAGTGAGAAATGTTAGAACAGATTGTAAAAGCTTCCAACGATATGTAAAAAGGAAAAGATTAGCAATGGTAAACATGGGTCCATTACAGGCAGAGACAGGGAAATTTATTATGGGGATTTGGGAAATGGCAGAGAAATTAAACAAATGCTTTATATCTGTCTTTGGGGAGGAAGGTACAAAAGCCTCCCAGGATTACTAGAGAACCAAGAGACCAACGAGAATGAGGAACTGAAACCAATTAGTATTAATAAAAAAGTAGCACTGGAGAAGTTAATGGGACTGAAAGTTAATAAATCCCCAAGACCTTATGATCTACATCCCAGAGTGTTGAGAGAGGTTGCTTTCAAGGTAATGAACGCATTGGCGGTCATCTTCCAAACTTCTATCGATTCTGGAATAGTTCCTGTAGATTGAGAGGTAGCAAATGTAACCCCGCTATTTAAGAAAGGAGGGAGAGAGAACAAAGGGAACTACAAACCTGTTAGCCTGACATTAGTAGTATGAAAATGGTAGAATCTATTATTAAGGATGTGATAACTGGACATTTAGGATTGTAAGAAGTCTCACAACACCAGGTTAAAGTCCAACAGCTTTATTTGGTAGCAAAAGCCACTAGCTTTCGAAGCGCTGCTCCTTCATCAGGTGAGTGGGATTTCAGTTCACAAACAGGGTATATAAAGACACAAACTCAATTTACAAAATAATGGTTGGAATGCGAGTCTTTATAGGTAATCAATCTTAAAGGTACAGACAATGTGAATGGAGAGAGGGTTAAGCACAGGTTAAAGAGATGTGTATTGTCTCCAGCCAGGAGAGTTAGTGAGATTTTGCAAGCCCAGGCAAGTCGTGGGGGTTACAGATAGTGTGACATGAACCCAAGATCCCGGTTGAGGCCGTCCTCATGTGTGCGGAACTTGGCTATCAGTCTCTGCTCAGCGACTCTGCGCTGTCGTGTGTCGTGAAGGCCGCCTTGGAGAACGCTTACCCGAAGATCAACGGATGAATGAACACCGCTCGACAATCACCAGGCAAGAGTGTTCCCTTCCTGTTGGGGAACACTTCAGTGGTCACGGGCATTCGGCCTCTGATCTTCGGGTAAGCGTTCTCCAAGGCGGCCTTCACGACACACGACAGCGCAGAGTCGCTGAGCAGAGACTGATAGCCAAGTTCCGCACACATGAGGACGGCCTCAACCGGGATCTTGGGTTCATGTCACACTATCTGTAACCCCCACGACTTGCCTGGGCTTGCAAAATCTCACTAACTGTCCTGGCTGGAGACAATACACATCTCTTTAACCTGTGCTTAACCCTCTCTCCACTCACATTGTCTGTACCTTTAAGACTTGATTACCTGTAAAGACTCGCATTCCAACCATTATTTTGTAAATTGAGTTTGTGTCTTTATATGCCCTGTTTGTGAACTGAAATCCTACTCACCTGATGAAGGAACAGCTCTCCGAAAGCTAGTGGCTTTTGCTACCAAATAAACCTGTTGGACTTTAACCTGGTGTTGTGAGACTTCTTATTTTGTTTACCCCAGTCCAATGCTGGCATCCCCACATCACTTAGGATTGGACAGAGTCAACATGGATCTATGAAAAGGAAATCATGTTTGACAAACCTGTTGGAGTGTTTAAGGATGTAACTAGCAGAGTAGATGAGGGGGAATCAGATGGTACAAGATATTTGGATTTCAGAAGACCTTTGATAAGTTCAGAATATTTATTTTCTGAAACATTACACAGAGGTTTCTTTCTGTATAGTTGGTCAAAAATTTCTTTTTTAACTGGTTTCTGATTTTGCCTATAGTGCAAAGGAAATCTTCCCACGAGTGTTTCATTGAAGATTTAACTCCATTTTGGGCTTTTCTAAACTTGTAAGATTGCCAGTATACTTCCTAGCGCAATCAGGATTGTTTAGCAAGTGTTGTCCAATTGTGGATTCACGTCTAACATTGGACATTGTTGTTCACTTTACAATTGGTATTCTTGTGAATTCTGTCCTGATGAGTGCAAGATGAAAATCTTCAACGGTATTTCTTTTATTTCAGCAATATTCAAGCTTAGGAATATCTGGGACTTTTCCCAAAGGTGGCCATTTTTAGCTAGTAGTAAGTACTACCGTCTGATGCAATGATATAAAAACCACCTCTCTGACCAAGCATTTGGTCACTAGTCTAAATATCTTTTTATCCAACTTGTTGAATTGTCAGATAAGATTATAGTGGAGTACTTTGAGATGTTTTATTTACTACATTGAGTATAAAAATTGGCAAGTCATCTTACAACTTTAGTTAGGTCAAATTTGGAATATTGCATGCAGTTCTGGTCAGCACGCTACCAGGAGAATGTGGATGCTTGGGAGAGTGTGCAAAGAATGTTTACCATATGTTGCCTAGTCTGGAGGATTTTAGGTAGAGGATGTTGGATAAACTCAGAGTGTTTTACTGGAAAGACGAAGGCTGAGGGACGACCTGACAGCTACAAAATTATGAGAGGTATAGACAGGGTGGATAGTCAGAGGCATGTTCCCAGGATAGAATGGTCAACTAAAAGAGGGCACAAGTTCGAGATGAGAAGTTTAGGGGAGACCCAAAGAGAAAATGCTGGAAAATCTCAGCAGGTCTGGCAGCATCTGTAAGGAGAGAAAAGAGCTGACGTTTCGAGTCCAGATGACTCATCGTCAAAGCTAAAAGGCATAGAAAGTGGGAGATATTTATACTGCAGGGTGAGGGAATGAAAGATGAGTCATAGCCACAGAAACCAGGGGAAAAGCTAATGGCTGTCCACAGAGAGAATAAAGGGTGTGAATGGCCAAACGGCAGAGAAGCTAAAATGAAGATGTTGATGGGGGAGGGGAAATGGATGGGACAGAGGTTTAGGGGAGATGTTCGGGGTAAGTTTTTCACACAGAGGGTGGTAGGTGACTGGAACGCATTGCTTGTGGAGGTGGTGGAAACAGGCATGTTAGCGACGTTCAAGGCATATCTTGATAGGCACATGAATGGGAGGTGAACAAAGGGATAAAACCACATATGAGCAATAAATATTGTGTCTAGATAAGGGTTAGGAATCGGTGTAGGCTTGATGGGCCGAAGGGCCTGCTCCTGTGCTGTATTTCTCTTTGTTTTTTTGTACATTAAAAGCACTAATAAATGCAGGTTTTCAGAGAATAAATGGGAGAAGCTGTTTCTTGTGGCCGGAGGATTACTTACCAGGGGCCACAAGTTTAAGGTGACAGCAAAAAGAACTGGCGGTAACGTGAGGAAAAATTAAAATCATGCAGTGAGTTAATGTGATCTGGAATGCACTGCCTGGAAGGGTGAGCACATGCAATAATACATTTCAAAGGGAAATTGGATAACTATTTGAAGGGAAATTATTTTCAGAGCCATAGGGGGATGGAACTGGATTTGAATAGCTCTACCAGAGAGCAGGACTGAAGGTCTCCTTTTAATTCTACATTATTGGTGTTGCTATTGATATAATGTTGAAAGACAAATTGGAGGAGAGTCTTCCTAAGTAGTTGCAATCAGGCCTGACAGGTTATTGACATTTGACTGTTCCCAGTAAACAGCAGTTAAAATGAATCCCTGTGACAAAATGGATCACATTAATTGGTTGATAGATGGAAAGCAGGGTTTTATATTCTGTAACTAAGGGCATCAAAGATGTGTGCTTTGACATCTAACTCCTATTTGCGAGTTTTTCAGAAAATTGGAAGGTGCAGAAAGTTTAATTTAAAGAAGTAAATATTTCAAATGCATTGTAATCATAGAATCCCTACAGTGCTACAAGCTATTGGGGCTAAAGGTAGACAAGTTTCCTGGCCCTGATGGAATGCATCCCAGGATACTAAAAGAGTTGGCGGGGGAAATAACAAACGCACCCGTGGTAACTTACGAAAATTCGCTGGACTCTGGGCCGATTCCAGCAGATTGGAAAACAGCAAATGTGATGCCACTGTTTAAAAAAGGAGGGAGACAAAAGGCAGGTATAGGCTGGTTAGCTTAACTTCTGCAGTGGGGAAAATGCTTGAATCTATCATCAAGGAAGAAATAGCGAGACAATCTGGATAGAAATTGTCCCATTGGGAAGACGCAGCATGGGTTCATGAAGGCAGGTCATGTTTAACTGATTTAGTGGAATTCTTTGAGGACATTACAAGTGAGGTAGACAATGGGGAACCAGTGGATGTGGTGTACCTGGATTTCCAGAAGACATTTGACAAGGTGCTGCACAAAAGACTGCCGCATAAGGTAAAGGTGCACGGCATTATGGATAATGTATTAGCATGGATAGAGGATTGGTTAACTAACAGAAAGCAAAGAATGGGGGTAAATGGGTGTTTTTCTGGTTGGCGATCAGTGACTAGTGGTGTGCCTCAGGGATCAGTGTTGGCACCGCAATTGTTTACAATTTACATAGATGATTTGGAGTTGGGGACCAAGTATAGTGCGCCCAAGTTCGCAGATGACACTAAGGTGAGTGGTAGAGCAAAGTGTGCAGAGGACGCTGAAAGTCTACAATGGGATATAGATAGTCTAAGTAAGTGGGCAAGGGTCTGATAGATGGAGTACAATGTCGGCAAATGTGAGGTCATCCATTTTGGTAAGAAGAACAGCAAAATGGACCATTATTTAAATGGTAAAAAATTGCAGCATGCTGCTGTGCAGAGGGACCTGGGTGTCCTTGTGCAGGAATCACAAAATGTTGGTTTGCAGGTGCAGCAGGTAATTAGGAAGGCAAATGGAATTTTGTCCTTTATTGCTAGAGGGATGGAGTTTAAAAAGAGGGAGGTTATGTTGCAGCTGTATAGGGTGCTGGTGAGGCCACACCAGCACTGAGGCAGCACGGTGGCACAGTGGTTAGCACTGCAGCCTCACAGCGCCAAGGACCCAGGTTCGATTCCCAGCTTGGGTCACTGTCTGTGTGAAGTCTGCCCGTTCTCCCCGTGTCTGCGTGGGTTTCCTCCAGGTGCTCCAGTTTCCTCCTACAATCCAAAGACTAAGTGAATTGGCTACAAAGGGTTATAAATAGTTAAAGTGAGTGGGCAAATGTCTGGCAGATGTTGGTAAATGTGAGGTCATCCATGTTGGTAAGAATAACAGCAAAATGGACCATTATTTAAATGGTAACAAATTGCAGCATGCTGCTGTGCAGAGGGACCTGGGTGTCTTTGTGCATTAATCACAAAAAGTTAATTTGCCGGTGCATCAGGTAATTAAGAAGGCAAATAATTTTTTTTACACCTGGAGTACTGTGTACAGTTTTGGTCTCTAGGGGTATGGCCTCAAAATAAGGGGGAGCAGATTTAGGACTGAGTTGAGGAGCTTCTTCACCCAAAGGATTGTGAATCTGTGGAATTTCCTGCCCAGTGAAGCAGTTAAGGAGATCTTGTTGAATATTTTTAAGGTTAAGATGGACAGATTTTTGAACAGTAAGGGAATTAAGGGTTATGGTGAGCGAGTGGGAAAGTGGAGCTGAGTCCACGAAAAGATCAGCCATGATCTTATTGAAGGGGCTTGAGGGGCCAGATGGCCTACTCCTGCTCCTGGTTCTTATGTTCTTATGTAGACCCTATCCCCTTAACCCTGCTAATCCCCCTGACACAAAGTGGCAATTTAGCATGGCCAATCAACCTAACCCGCATATCTTTGAAGTGTGGGAGGAAACCAGAGCACCTGGAGGAAACCCACGCAGATACGGGGTGAATGCGCAAATTCCACACCGACAGGCACCGGAGGCCGGAATCGAACCTGGGCCCTTGGCCCTATGAGGGAGCAGTGCCAACCACTGTGCCACTGTGTCGCCTGTAATGTTGATTAACAGATATTGACACCAGGGACAGCTTTCCTGTATTGAAATTGTGGATAAAAACCTCCAGGTAGAGAACAGAATCGGGAATGAATGATTTGCCGTGGCTTCATTTTGCTGCATTTGATAGAGACAAAATTTAATTGGGTGTAGATATGCTGTAGCTGTGGTTTTCAGGACCCAAAGCCCATTTAAAGTCTTTCTACCTCAAGTTGATGCAGAACCAATTGTGGGGACAAATAACATCTGACTGATTCATTCTGACAGCCTCCAGTTACACCCTGTATGGTTACCCTGATTTCTAAAGGACAAAGAAGGTGGACTTTTTTTTTGTAAGTCACTAACAAGCTGATACTTGGATTGAAATGCAATAAGCTTAAAAGGCAAACAATCGGCATGTCGAAATCTATGATACCTGACCTTCCCACTTAAACGTCCTAAGTAAGCGTACCTCCTAGCTGGGACTGTTCACAACAGACCTTGTCCAAGTGATAACCTAAAGTCTACAGTACTGTCACTCAGAAAAACGTCTCGTTTGGATCGAAAATCTAGAACGTACATCTGAAAAGTTGAAAAATGGTATTTAATTCACTCTCCCCGTGTCTGCACTTCTTCATCACTGATTCCAACTGTTATCGTCCTCGGCGTAAGCCATTGTTTCCACAAGAGTTCCCGACTTCCTCCTCAGAATGGCTCTTGCGCTGCCCCCCACCCCCACCTTTCTAGGTTTCCTGGCTGTATGCCATTTCACTTGTTTTTATCTCAGCATGGCTCTGCTGCTGTGTTACTATTTGAGAGTAGTTCACACCCATCTGGTGACAGCACAATTCTCAAATCATGACAGCTCCTAATGGATTCTGTCTCAAGTAACAGATTCCTTTGCTGTTACCTTATGAGTCTGAATGATTCTTTAGATTTTTTTGTTTGGGATTTTGAAAGTGTGCCAGGGAAGCTGTTCAACCGCAAGTTTGATAATGTCCATGCTGGAAGTTTAATAAATGTGTCGTAGAAAATTCTCTGGTCAGTATATCTACTACTGCTGACTTGTTCCTGTTACTCTTCAATCAAGAGTCTGATGCTTTACCATCTTCACCCTGGATGAACCTAGCAGTATGATCACATTTTTGAAGAACAACGTCTCATATAGGCACTTCAACGGGGACAATTAGGACTGTAGACAGTTAGCCTACTAGGCAATGAGTTCAACATCATGCTATCCAAGAAAATACAGGGCCTACTGAAGCACTCAAAAGGAAATATTATGAACATGGGAATACACAGTGAAGAAGCAGTATGCTGTCCACGGGAATCTTTTAATGAGATTTTCCAAACAGTTATTCCAATACTAAACCTCTCAAGCTATTAAGAGTGCATTAAGATTAACCTTAAAATTATTACTTCCTTTGAGAAACATGTCTGCGTTTTATGGCACTTGTTTAGACTAGTGATCGAATACTTTGTTACATAAATTAGACCAACATATATTGTATGCATAGTAAGTGCTACAGATCACACACAAAATAATGCCATATGCTCCATTAAAATTGGTCTTCGTATCCTGACTGCTATGGTCAATTGTACACCACAATTTTTGTGATTATAAAATGCCTGAGAGGATTGAAGCCATTTTCTTTGATCAGATTAATATCAAAAGGAACAAGAACAGAAAATGCTGGAAAATCTCAGAGGTTCTGACAGCATCTGCAGAGAGAGAGAATAGAGCCAAAGGGCGGAATTTTACAGGCACGTCCGCCTGAGGTTCGTATGATCCTGCCCGATGCCAACGGAAAATGCCATTCTCCGAGCCTCGCCCGGGGTCGGGGCAGGTGTGCCGGTAAAATTCCGGCCAGCGTTTTGAGTCTGAGTTGACGAAGGGTCATCCTGACGCAAAACATTGGCTCGTTTCTCTCTCCCCACAGACGCTGTCAGACCTGCTGAGATTTTCCAGCATTTTCTTTGTTTTTGTTTCAGATTCCAGCGTCCGCAGTAGTTTGCTTTTGTGATATCAAAAGAAGTCGGACATGAAAGACCGGATTCTCTGACCTCGCTCGCAGCCGGGATTCTCCTGTCCCGCTGCAGTGAATGGAGATTTGGCTGAGTGTCAAAGTCTCCATCCTCGTTCGCAGCGGTGGAGTGTGAACGGCCAGCAAATTCCATTTTGTTGGCTGGACAATCACAGGACTTGATGTATCACAGATTATCCTCTGATTCAGCTTGTTTATTTTCTCTAGTCCGATCTAGTCCATATCATTTCAGGAATATATTTTGGGCATCGCTGGCCACACAAGCATTTATTACCCATCCCTAACTGCCCTCCATTTCAGAGGGCATTTGAGAATCAACCACATGTATCTGGAGTCACATGTAGGCCAGACCAGGTAAGGATGGCAGATTTCCTTCCCTAAAGGACATTAATGAACCAGATGCGTTTTTACGACAATGGTTGCATGGTCATCGCTAAACATTTAGTTCCAGATTTTATTCAATTCAAATTTCACCATCTGCCATGGTGGAATTTGAACCCTGGTCCCCAGATTGTGCCCTTGGTCTCTGGATTGCTAGTAAGAAGTCTCACAACACCAGGTTAAAGTCCAACTGGTTTATTTGGTTTCACGAGCTTTCGGAGCGCTGCTCCTTCACCTTGAAGGAGCAGTGCTCCGAGAGCTCGTGATTCTAAATAAACTTGTTGGACTTTAACCTGGTGTTGGGAGACTTCTTACTGTGCCCACCCCAGTCCAATGCTGGCATCTCCACATTCTGGATTACTAGTCCAGTGACAATACCACTATGCCACCACCTCACCCAAATTAGCATCACATAAAATGAAAATTGATGGGAGAGGTATCTGAGTATGACCAAACATACTAAAAGGACCATCTTTGGTTCTGAAGTGTTGAATTGAGCGTGGTTTAACATGGAAGATATAAGGTAAAAAAAATCTCTTTGATTTAAACTCCTTCTACCCTGAGCAGATTGCAAGTATCAGATGTCCCAATTTAAACTCGGGATGGGAAGAATTATCTCAGAAAGCCATTGGCTTTCTCATCAAATTAAAAATGAGAAAGAATCCAGCTGGAAGTGTATGAGGTTACAGGGAGCTGGCTGTAACCCAAGCAAGACTGGCAGCTAAATGTACCGAGATTGGGGATTTTACAAAGACGAAATAGCAAAGATAGGAGGGAAAGGTGGCAGTGTTAGCAAACAGTCCCACCAAAGTGATAGAAAAGAGGAATCACAATGAATGGAGTCAGCAGGTGGAATTATTAGGGTGGAGGTAAGAAACAGAAATAGATGCTAAGCATTGGGAGCAAAATAAAAACGGAAAGTGTTAGAAAAACTCAGCAGATCTGGCAACATCTGTGGGGAGAGAAACAGGATTAACATTTTGGGTCTGTGTGACTGTTTTTCAGAAGTGGCTAGCACTCCTCACAGCTCCAGGGACCCGGGTTCGATTCTTGGCTTGGGTCACTGTCTGTGTGGAGTTTGCACGTTCTCCCTGTATCTGTGGTGGTTTCCTCCGGGTTCTCCAGTTTCCTCCCACAGTTCAAAGATGTGCAGGTTAGCCATGCTAAATTGCCCCTTAGTGTCCTGGGATGCATGGCTAGAGGGATTAGTGGGGTAAATATGTGAGGCTACGGGGATAGGGATTAAGTTGGATTGTTGTCGGTGCAGACTCGATGGGCTGAATGGCCTCCTTCTGCACTGTAGTATTTCTAAGTCAAGAACTCGGAGTTCCAAGAAAGAATATTGGACTTGAGACACTAGCTGTTCCTCGCTCCAAGGATGCTGCCATGAGGTTTCCCAGCACTTCCTCGCTTTTATTTCAGATTTCCAGCATCCGCAGTATTTTGCTTTCATTACATTGGGTGGGAATATTTTGTGGACCTCCTGACCATGATGACTTAATATAAATAAATTAGAGAAGTCTGCAAGAAGGAGCAAGCATAAAAGTAATTTACACATAGATTGGAAGACAAACAGTCAAAACAAGTGAAACTTTCTGAATGCGTCAGAAATTTCCGAATAGCAGCATGGTAGGGGGGGGGGGGGGGGGGGGGGGGAGGCAGTTGGATTTATGACCCCCCCTGTCAGTGGGCTTGAAGGTGGGAGGGGACATAAAATAAAACAAGTGGCTTCCCACCACTTTCCCACTCATCACTAAGCTGTCCACCATATTATGGAGATAAGGCATCAGCCAGCCTACTGCTCTTAAGACATTTTAGGCCCTTAAGGTGCTACTTAGAGACACCTAAGGTTTCTTTCCACCCCTGCCACTACAATATGGTGGGCAGGGGAAGGCAGAAACAAAGTAGCTAGAGCACTACTTTCCCAATGAGGGTAAAATTTAAAACGGAAGAAGGGGTTCTTCCTTTGAGAGGATCCCCCGTGCTCATTGGGGTCATCACACCCAAGATAGTGCTCCCCTCTTCTTCCCCTTCCCTGGCTCGAACCTGAGCCCTCACCATCCCCAACTCCACCCTCACTAGGGTCCCCGAACCCTCCCCAACCAAAACCTCTGGAGTTATCCATGGCCTGAACTCTCACAGTGATAGAGCCAGAGCAACAATTCTGAATGTTCCTCCCTCAAATCCAGCACCCACCATTTTTACCAAGGGCAGGGCAGGGCTGTGTTGCAGTTTGCATATCCATTGCTCATGGTGGCAGCTGCACATGCAAAAGTGAAGCTGCCTTCATCAGATCCAATTTTTATTAGTGGGATGTCCAAAACATAACTTGAAGGCTTTACGCTTTTCCAAAGTTGTCCTTTGGAATTGTTAAAAGTAGGCATGAATATGCATCAAAATTGGATAAACTTTCAAGACATTTAGATTTCCTGGACTTTATATTTTTTTAAAAGTCTGCAGTTTTAATTTATAAAATCAGTGCCTATTATTACACTATGTCTGTTGACATAAGCCTGAGAGTTGTCATCATAGGATTTGTGCTGTGTGACTGATTCCACAACCTATCGTTATCACAGGTAGGTACCTGTCTGTTCACTGTTTGATTGACAGCACCGAATGGTTATAAAGTCTTTCATGTTTGGCTATGAATACAAATACTTGTTTTTATGATGGATTAAATAGCTGAATGGTTTTACATGTGGTGAATCGATTTTTATGAATGAGAGTGTTCTTTTAAATAGTGATCAATAAACATATAGAACCTTATTTTATTTAATCTCAGCATGGGTCTGAGGTCTGTGGGTGGCGAATACTGGGTGAGTTGGCATGGAAAGTGTAAGGGGAAAAGGTGTTGGGGTTGGAGACATGGACTGACAGGTGTTGGCAATAAGTTGAAACAGGGACTATAAAGGACCATGGGGTGGGTAAAGGGCATAGGTTGGCAGAGGGTGCCTGAAAGGCCTGGGGGGTGGGTAGAGGGGCATTAGTTAGCATAGGGGATTTGAGGGGTCATGGGGGCTGAGTAGAGGGGAGTAAGTTTGTATAAGGGGCACAGGGAGCCATAGATTTGGGTGGGGAGCATAAGGTGTAATGGATTGGCATCACTGAGGCATGGTGAGTGTATGGGTGGTAACGGGTGAGGGTTAGTGGATTGTTTTTTATTTTCTTGTTTTCTTTCAGCTGGGGGAAAGTGCTGGAACAATGAGACCCGCCTTTCAACAGGCCATCTCCTGACCCAGGAGCCCCCCTGGCTAACTCCACAGTGCTTCTGAGACCGGCTCCCATTAACACCAGCTCCACCCTCACCCCAAATGAAAATCACAACATCCTGAATTGGATTTTCAGGCCATGACCATCTTCTTGGGCCCCCCTGTAATGCCAACAATCACCACTACTGCATTCTGGCACTGCTGGGACAACTCAGTTGCCAGTCAGTCAGATTGGCTGGCAGCTCTTGAGGGGCAGAAGTCCCACTCTCACCTTGTTAAAGCCACTCCCAGCATCTTTTCTCTGCAAGACATTCCATTTTAAAGTTGGTTTGCTGCCAACCAGCTTTTCTACTGGGGTGGGATAGTGAGGCAAGCAATACATCCTCGTAAGATCAACCCAATGGCTTCACCCTGACAAGGGACCAGGTGAGCAAGATTTCACTATGAGTAATGAACCAGCAATAATGATCAGTTGGTAAGTACATATCTTAGAATACTAGCCGTAATATCACAGAAACCACCATCTAATTTGCTGCGTAGGATCGAAGGATGGAAGGTTCCAAATGTTGAAATTAAATAAGGGCCTCTGCAGACAAAAGGCATTGTGCCTTTTTTGAATTAAACAAAAGCATGCAGATCATTACTTCCTGGTGCATTCTCCATGGTAACACTTTGACCAGTCAGAGCCAACTTGGCAACCAATCTGCATCCTCTCTTCATGTAGTGTAAGTTGTTGCTACCTTTGAAATTTGGCATTCTTGCATCTGTCCTGATGAGTGCAAGATGAAAAGCTTTGTCAGCATGTGTCTTTTCTTCAGCAATGAAGTTCAGTGCCACCAAACGATGATTTAACATTGAATGTATTCAAGAGGCAACTGGATATAGCACTTAGGGTGAATGGGATCAAAGGTTATGGGAAGAAAGCAGGATTAGGCTATTGAGTTGGACAATCAGCCATGATCGTAATGAATAGCAGAGCAGGCTCGAAATGGCCTCCTCCTGCTCTTATCTTCTATGTTTCTGTGTTAACTAAGGCTAGCATTGGAAAAAGAGAAAGGATTGGCTAGAGTAAATGGGGAGAAATTATGTCTGATCAGGACAGATTAAAAAACAACCGATAAGCCAGAAATATTTCTAGGCTAATGCAGCAACGGTCTACAAGAGTTGACATATTGAATGTGAAAGTGAGTGCCTTACCTTGATTTGCACAGAAGCATGTAGTAATAGGAATGAAAGGGTACAGAGGTGGGTCTTTACCAATGAAAACGTGCTCAACATATTTGAAGGCAAAAAAAGACTGGAGACCATATGATGCTCTCCTGCCTTATATGGCTGCATCTCCTTATTCACACCCTGCCTCTGCTAGCAAGGATGGAGATTTTGACATTCAGCCAAATCTCTGATCACTGCTACGGAATGGAAGAATTGCAGCTGCAAGCGAGGTCAGAGAATCAACCCTTCGTGTCCGACTTCTTCTGATATTAACCTGATTAAACAAAATGGCTTCAATCCAATCCTCTCAAGAATTTTATAATCACAAAAGTTGTGGTGTACAACTGACAAGAACAGCCAGGGCATGAACACCACTCTTAATGGAGTTGTTATCAATTCCCTGGATAACATAAAGGAGGGGACCAAGGGCAGGATTTTCCGGCCACGCTTGCCCCAAGACCGGAAAATCACGCCCAAGGTCAACAGACCTTTGTATGTTCCATCCCCACCCACCCACTACGATTCCCATGGTCACCCCAAATGTCACAGTTTCTGTCCCTTTTTCTTCCACTTGGTGCTAGAAAACTGAACATCATCTGAACTGAACAAAAGAAAAGTTGACCTTCTCACCATCTGACAAGTGATCAGAATCCCACAGCTCTGCAAAACAAGGATGATAGCTGAGTCAATGCAGGCAATCTCATGTCAAGGATATGAAATTGGAAGCTTTCTCTAGCCCTACTTCTCTGCTGAATTCCTCCAATACTGGACTCATGCGCATCCCCTATTTTTTTTCACCCCCAGATTGGTGGCTATTCTTTCAATTGTCTGAGCTCTAAGTTCTGGAATTCCATCCCTAAATCTCTCCATCTCTCTGAAGCCCTTTGCATCTTTACAGCCTTCCCTAAAACATCCCTTTCTACCAGTTTTTTGGTCACTGGCCTTATATCTCCTCATGTGCCACCGTGCCACATTCTGTCTGATAACGCCCCTGTGAAACACTTTGGGATAAAGGTGCCGATGGCACCAAACAAATGCAATTTGTTGCTATTGTTAGGGCTGCAGAAGCCAGGGAGCTGAGATAACAACAACAGCTTAATGTATATAGAGCCTTGAGATTAAAAAGACACTCCGAAAATAAATAAATACATTCTCTCTTCCACCTTCGTCCGTCGGGAAAAAGATACAAAAGTCTGAGGTCACATACCAACTGACTCAAGAACAGCTTCTTCCCTGCTGCTGTCAGACTTTTGAATGAACCCACCCTGCATTAAGTTGATCTTTCTCTACACCCTAGCTATGACTGTAACACTACATTCTGCACTCTCTCCTTTCCTTCTCTATGAATGATATGCTTTGTCTGTATAGCGAGCAAAAAATAATACTTTTCACTGTATACTAATACATGTGACAATAATAAATCAAATCAAATCGAAGATAAATAGGGTCAGTTAAGGGAATTGCCCAGCAAATGGAAGAATTTCTCCTGGGGTGGGATTTTCCGGCCGCGCTCATCCCAATGCCAGAAATTCCCGTCCAAGGTCAAAGGACCTTTGCATGGTCTGTGTTCCGCTCGGTACAATTCCCATGGTGGGCGGGACAAGAAAATTCTGCCCCTGGTCTCTGAATGCTATTTTTTTAATTCATTCATGGGATGTAAGCGCTGTTGGCTGAGCAAACATTTTTTGCCCATCCCTAATTGTCCATGAACTGAGTGCCTCTCTCGGCCATTTCAGAGGGCAGTTAAGAGTAAACCACATCACTGTGGGCCTGTAGGCCAGACCAGGTAAAGATGGCAGATTTCCTTCCCTAAAGGACATTAGCGAACCAGACGGGATTTTACAACAATCGACAATGGGTTCGTGGTCATTATTTGACTTCTAATTCCAGATTTTTATTGAATTCAAATCTGCTGTGGTGGGATTCGAATGCAGGTCCCCAGAGAATTATCCCGGGTCTATGGATTTCTAGTCCAGTGAAATACCACTACGCTACTGCCTCCCCTCAGGGTCCTCAGGCCTGATGGGAGTGGAGGGTGCATTGACAACCCCTCCATTGGCCGAAACTCGTGACGGTCCCAGAACGGAAATCTCCATTGGCCTCGGGGTGGGATTTTACGATCTCGTCCCAGTGAAGCCGTAAAATCCCACCTATTGTATCCAGCTGGTCCACCTTTTAGGCTGTCAGGAGTGAGGTTTACAACCTGTGTGAAGGATGTAACAAGCAAATCAAGGACCTTATGTGCTGCTAGCCATGGTAGAGATAAAGAAGTTAAGAGAGTGGATGCCATGGAGGAAGCAATTAGGAGGGGCAGGGGGTGACCAAAATATTGGTCAAGAAGATACACGTTGAAAGGTTTTGAGCTGCAAAGAGGGAAGGAGAAATGGAGGAGTTGAGGAGGACACTAAGATGATGGAAATCCGTGAGCAACCAATGTGAGGGAACACCCGCAAGGAGAGATATCTACAGATAAGGGAGTGACAGGTCATGTGGCATGGTGTCCTGCAAGAATCACTACATTGTACATATCTGATTACCTGGATTTGGGAATAGGAGGAAATATATCCAAGCTTGAAGATATTGAGGTATAATAAATTATGAAAAAGCGAGCTGGATATTTAAAAATGACAAAAGGTGCTATTTAATAGGCAGCATGGTGGCACAATGGTTAGCACTGCTGCCCCACAGCGCCAGGAACCGGGGTTCAATTCCCGGCTTGGGTCACTGTCTGTGTGGAGTTTGCACATTCTCCCCGTGTCTGCGTGGGTTTCCTCTGGGCACTCTGGTTTCCGCCTACAGTCCAAAATGTGCGGGTTAGGTGGATTGGCCATGCTAAATTGCCCCTTAGTGTCAGGGGGATTAGCAGGTAAATATGTGGGGTTACGGGGATCGGCCCCCATGGGATTGTTGTCAGTGCAGACTCAATGGGCCGAGTGGCCTCCTTTTGCACTGTAGGGATTCTAAAAAAATGGGAGTTTTGTCAACCGACTGCAGAGCTGGATAGTCCCACGCTGCCTACTTTTGCAAAGGCCAACCGAATTAAGTGACAATTAGATACTTCCCTGGGATCAAGTACCTAAGGACTTGATCTCCTTAGAACTCCTAAGTTCTAAGGAGATCTCCTTCAGAACTCCTTCAACCACCCCCATCCCTCTCCTACATACCCCACACCACCAAAGATTCTGGCCAATCAGCTGCTTTTCATTTCTCAGTAGCGCCATCAGGGAGGCAAAGGCTGCTGCTGGTAATACACCCCCCGAGGCCAAGAATCACCGAGAAACCCAGGCGCAGGTGAGTGATACATGAGGGAGTTGCAGGTCATGGGGAGGTGGAAAGTGAGAGGTTCAGCAGCAACTGCTGGGATGTTGGCTCTTGGCAGCCCCCTGATTCCCAATGCCATGTTTCTCGATTAACCACTGAGTGTTTTTGAATGAGGGAACCCCCTTAGAAACCCACAAACAACTCAATACCAACAGCAGCAGGATGAGTCCTTTAAGTGGGCATTAATTGCCAAGGCCCTCAATCAAGCCTTCCCACCAGGAATTAATTGACAGAGGCTGGTCACCACCTACCACCTTCCCAGCCAATTAAGTGCCACCCCGTCTCCAAACCCACCTCTGGGGAGGGCATTCAACGCTGCTCATACTCTTAGGAGAAGTTGAGGAGGAGAATGGGGTGGGGTGATTGTGAAAACCTGAAGAAAATGGCCTGACACTTCCTCTGTTTAATGCTAATGAATGTCTCCAGTGGGTCTTTAAACTGGCATTAGGCTGCTAATTAATACAATCAAGGCAACCTAACAAAAGGCCTTGACAAATTTAACATTTTTCTGAATGAACAGGCTGATTGCATTGCTAAATGTGTCATCATTACACCCATTCTACTTCGTAAAATGGAGGCAGTTATGCTGAGTTTTTACCCCAGAACATCAGGTTGATAATTATGGAGATCCATGACTAACAAAATGATGGCACACCATTGGTTGAATGGCCTGCTACCATCTGTATGATTAGTTGGCTGGATGGTTAGAGTGTGAGCAGAATGATGTCAATGGCATTGGGTCAATCCCCATGCTGACTGTGGTAATTCATGAAGTGCCTGTCTCCTGACCTTGCCCCATGCTCGCAGAGTGGCACCCTTCAGGTTAAGAGGAGCCAGATTGTCTCTCTTTACAATCCTTTGGGATTCCGGCTAGATGACGATTATGATCAGCTCTGCTGAGTAAGTTCCCCTTATTCCATGAGGCAGAACTCAAGAGAGGGAAAGAAAACTCACTCCACCTCCAAAATCTGCTGTTCTGTATTATGGGGAAAAGAGACGTGGCAATTGCTTCTTAACTAGATCCAAATAAATGTGTCTCTGCAAACCCGTGAAAATTAATGTCATGAAAGGAATAGAAAATGAAAGGCCCTGACTGATTCCCATTGTACCATAAGATCGAAGAGATTTTTCATTGAATTTATATTAGGTTGGGTGTTTTTTGGCAGATGTTGCGGAGTTTTTGATAGGATGTGAAGGATTTTTTTTGGCAACAGTCTGTCAACAACAATGGGTGTAATCCAATGTTACATACATTACTGTTGGTGTAAGACTTATGTAGAAATTGGGACATGCCATATTATTTAATTGCATTTGACTACTCAACAATTGACTAAACTGATGGTTTGTCAGTGATGATGTTTCACTCCTATTGGAATACAAGTTAATGATGCTATTACCTGCTCTGCCACATTTTGTTTGGTAGACTACTGCAATAAAAACACCAACCTTCAATTTTATAGCCTTGATACCTTACAATTGCGTGGGTAGTGGTGAAACTTAAATGCTTGAACCTTAGCTCTGTTGGAAAGTTAGGCAGCAGTTAAATTCATTCTCACCATTCTCTTATGATTGGTACATTCCTGCGGGGTGATTAACTGGCAGTTGTTTGCATTCACTCATTTTTATGGTAAATATAATCCATTCCTCACGTACTAGCTCTCCAACATGCTCTGTCATGTCCGCAAATCTATTAACTACTGAATCATCACCAATGTATAGGGTTGGAACCCGTGATGTTTTAGTACTTCTAAATCTAAACCCTTTGAGCATTATTTTAAAATGAGTTCATGGCACCATTAGAACAGTTAGCACAGAAATTTGTACCAAGCATTGGTTAGATAATTTTGCGCTGTGTAATTTCAGGAGATATCATAAATCTGAAAGCTACAGAGTAACCATTGGACTGGGATCTGAGGAAATACTGACAGCATGGCTGTTATTCTACATCTTGTAGAAGTAACAGCAACTTGGATTTATTTAGAGCTTTCAGAGTCATAAAACATCCAAGACACTTTACAGGAACATTATAAAACAAAATCTGACACTGAGCCACATAAGGAGATATTAGGGAAGTTGGCCAAAAGCTTGGACAGAGTGGTAAGATTTAAGGACTGATTTAAGGAGGAGAGAGGGGAAGAAAGGAAGAGAGAACTTCAGAACTCAGAGCCTTGTCAGATGAAGGCCCCCAAGAGCCATTAAAAATGAGGATGCTCAAGATGATAGAATCTGAGGAGTATAGATACTTCAGAGGGCTGTGGAGTGGCGGAGATTCCAGAGATTTGGAAGGGGCAAAGTCATGGCGAGGTTGGACATGGGGAGGAGAAGTTAAAAATCGAGACATTGCTTAACGTGAAGCCAATGTAGGTTAGCAATGGCAGAGGGGTTCAATGAGCAGGATTTGTTACAGGGACCTGAGCAGGATTTGTTACAGGGACCTGAGCTAGGGATGGTCTCAAGTTTACACAGGGCAGACAATGGGAAGCAGCCAGAAGCACATTGGAACAGTCAAGTCTAGAGGTAGCAAAGGCATGGATGATGGTTTCAGCATCAAATGCACTGAGCAGGGGCAGTGTCAGGCAATGTCATTGTGGTAGATCTTAGTGATGATCTTAGTGATGGCACAGATATCGGACTGGAAACTTATCTCAAAGTCAAATACGACACACAGATTGCAAATACTCTATTTCAGCCTCTGTTATCAAGGCCGGAATTCTCCAACCTTGCCCGCAGCTGGGATTCTCCAATCCGGCTGCAGTGAATGGAGATTTGGCTGAGCGCCAATTCTCCATTCTCACTGGCAGCGGTGGCATGGCAGACAAGACTGGAGAATACCAACCCATATCAACATAGCTCTTATCAAAGTCACACATGATATCCTATGTAACGGTGGCAATGGTAAACTATTCCCTCATCATCCTTCTTGACTTGTTCAGCTATTGACACAGTTGGCCCAAGTCCATCCTTCTCCAATGTTTCTTCACCATCATCCAAAGGAATGGGACAGCACTCACCTGGTTCCAGGTTTATTTGCCCAGGTCAGATATGACACCAAGATTGCAAACAGCCTATTACAACCTCGGACAGTTACTGTGGGGTTGGTGGCTAGGAAACAGGTTTTGTGATAGGGGCCAAAGAGAATGACTTCAGCCTTCCCAGTATTTAGTTGGAAGAAATTTCTGCTCATGTGGTACTGTCTGGAGCGACAAATTATAGACAGCGGGGGCGTCAGGAGAGATAGTGGTGAAGAACTGCATTTCACCAGGATTCATCTTGAACCTGATTTCAGTGCTTTTGGATGACATCCCAAAGGACAGCATGAGGTAATAATAGCAACAATAACTTGTGTTTATGTGGCATCTATCATGTAATAAAATGCCCCAAGGCACTTTACAAGAAGCATTATAAATTAAAATATGCCACAGGGCTACGTGATGGATTCAAGCATGGGGTTCTGGGAAAAGATGTGCACAGATTTTGAAAAGGAAGGTGAGGTTGGAAATAACATGCTAGTTTATAAGAACAGAGAGGCTAAAGATTTGGTTGATGATGCAGATCCTGAGATAGATAGATAGAGGTTTACAGCATGGAAACAGGCCCTTCGGCCCAACTTGTCCATGCCGCCCTTTTTTTTAAAACCCTTAAGCTAATCCCAATTGCCTGCATTTGGCCCATATCTTTCTATACCCATCTTACCCATGTAACTGTCTAAATGCTTTTTAAAAGACAAAACTGTACCCGCCTCTATTACTACCTCTGGCACCTTGTTCCAGACATTCACCACCCTCTGAAAAAATTGCCTTTCTGGACCCTTTTGTATCTCTGCCCTCTCACCTTAAACCTATGCCCTCTAGTTTTAGACTCCCCTACCTTTGGGAAAAGATATTGACTATCTAGCTGATCTATGCCCCTCATTATTTTATAGACCTCTATAAGATCATCCCTCAGCCTTCTATGGTCCAGAGAAAAAAGTCCTAGTCTATCCAGCCTCTCCTTGTAACTCAAACCATCAAGTCCTGGTAGCATCCTAGTAAATATTTTCTGCACTCTTTCTAGTTTAATAATATCCTTTCTATAATAGAGTGACCAGAACTGTACACAGTGTTCCAAGTGTGGCCTTACCAATGTCTTGTACAACTTCAACAAGATGTCCCAACTCCTGTATTCAATGTTCTGACCGATGAAACCAAGCATGCTGAATGCCTTCTTCACCACTCTGTCCACTTGTGACTCCACTTTCAAGGAGCTATGAACCTGTACTCCTAGATCTCTTCGTTCTGTAACTCTCCCCAACGCCCTATCATTAACTGAGTAAGTCCTGCCCTGCTTCAATCTACCAAAATGCATCACCTCACATTTATCTAAATTAAACTCCATCTACCATTCGTCAGTCCACTGGCCCAATTGATCAAGATCCCATTGCAATCCGAGATAACCTTCTTCATTGTCCACTATGCCACCAATCTTGGCGTCATAGTGGACAGTGACATAGAGATGACAGAAACACATCAGCTAACATGGGAGCCAGAAAGGGAAACTGCCTGGTCAGGAGTTCAGTAGGAATAGGGTCCAGCGAGGAGGATGTCTCATGGATGAGATGAGCTCAGAGTAGGTATGAAGAGAGCCAAGAATCAAACTAGATTTGGTCATGAGTTTAGGCCTCATAATCCTGGAGTAGTGAACAGTTGGCAGATGGGCTCAGGTTCCACTATTGGTTCTGTGGTCCAACCAGATCTGGGGATAAATGACTAAACACTTCACTTAACCGGTTACTCCGATTCAGGGTGGTGAGGAGTCGGAGCCTATCCTGACAGACACTGGGCGCCAGGCAGGATACACCCAGGATGGCATGTAAGTCCATCACAGGGCACACACTCACACAGACAAACTGAGGGGCAATTTAACATGGTCAATCCACCTAACCAGCACGTCTTTGGACTGTGGGAGGAATTCGGAGCACCCCCAGGAAACCCACGCGGGCACGGGGAGAACATGCAAACTCCACACAGTCACCCCAGGCCCGAATCGATCCCCGGTCCCTGGAGCTGTGAGGCAGCAGCGCTTGCCACCACACTGTGTCGCCCATGACTAAACCAGTTGTCTGCCATATCCATTCACGACCTTGTCTCTTGGACTTTAGGGAGCAGAGATAACTGGGGTAGGGTTAGGGTGCGAGAGAATCCTGGTTTTGATGGGCACAAAGGGATTAAAAGTGGCAGCAAAGGCATGGTTGAGTAGGTTCTCTGAGTTCTTCATAGCGAGCTATCAAAATATCATGAGTGGGAATCACAGCAACAGTGAACATCCATGGTGTGAGCTATCATGCAAAGTGCGAGACTGGGAAATCTAAACGACAAACGAACATCAACACAAAAAAACCTCATGGAGATTGGGTTGAACTCAGCGACCTGAGGATTGGTGATTTCATCAGTACTGTGCACTGAACAGCTCAACTCTGTCAGAGCTTGTGATATCACAATTTCCATCGCACCAAACCCACTCTCTGTGCTGTAGTTCATGTTGTGTCAGTTCAGTCTTTGTAAACATTAAATATGTTGGCCAAAAAATGTTCTGCTAAACTGCAGATAAAAAGCAGACAGTTTCCAAAGCTCTAGCCCGTTGACTATTTAATCATTCAGCGAGCAGCTACTGAAACCCAAACAGAAGAAACGCCAAATGAAAAGACTACATGAAGGGAGTTAATCTCCAGAAGGTCATTTACAATTACCCATGGACTGACTGTATTCACCATTAAACATAATTAGTGAGCACTACACTTGAAACAGGATACTGTACATCAATGCTATACTATGATCAGCAATCCAGCACAATGGGGCTGAATAGGAAGCAGCAGTTTGGTCCACTGGGAATATGTACAATGGGATTCTATACATATGAATGGAGTGGGTCAATTTACTAGAACTCAGCACAACGAGAGGGCAAAGAGGTTTTGTCCATTGGAATTCTGCACAGAGGACTGAATAAGAAGTAGTTTGTTCACAGCACCTATCTGGATATGATCATACAGCAAGACTGTTTTAATGTTTACTTTATTAGTAATGCAGCCACAAACAAAGTGTATTCTATCACTCAGCATTTGGGTGCCTAACAGAGACAGCTGCATTGTAGTGAGGCTCTTGCAACAGAGATAGTGCTTTATATTCAATGACAGGTTGTACAAAGGGGATTTCATACGGACAAGAATAAGTTCTGACCCATGAGCTCTGGGAACTAATGTCACATTTTCTCCTTTAGATTTTCCTGCTTTATTTGACGCTGTCAGTTTTAGCTTGCTGAGCTCCATGTTGAGGGGGAGGTGGAGAGGGTCCAGGGGAGTGTGGCAATGTGAAGAAAATCCCTCATGGGGGCACGGAGGACCCATCAAATTTACCGGGACATTCGCACAATTGAAATTCTGCTGCCATAAAGATGGCATTGGGCCAAATACACGGTGAGTTGGGGAAATATCTCCTCTTCAAAACTGTTTAACTCTCCATGGCCCCAATCCTCTCCCATCAGTTGTCAGGATGTTAGTATCAGTTAGGATTGGAAAACATATTTATGAGTGTGTGTGTGTATCTCTGTATGTATACATGTGTGTATGTGTGCATCTCTGTGTGTGCATGCATCTGTGTATATGTATGCATGTATGTGAGTGTATTTGTGTGTATCTGTGTGTGCACACATCTGTGTGTGTGTGTGTGCATCTGTGTGTATGTGCATGTTCACACATCTGTGATTGTTTATGCATTTGCGTGTGTGTCTGTGTGTGTGCTTCTGTGTGTGTACGTGCATCTTTGTGTGTGTACGTGCATCTGTGTGTGTGTGTGTGTGTGCACGCATCTGTATGAGTGTGTGTGTGTGCATCTGTATCTGTGCGCGAATCTGTGTGTGTGCTTCTGTGTGTGTACGTGCATCTGTGTGTGTGTGTATGTACCCGTGTGTGTGTTTGTGTATGTACATATGTGTATGTGTGTGTGTATCTGTGTGTGCATTGTATTTAACTAGGAAATAAGTCAAAGATTTATTTTAATGGAAACAGATTTCACACTATTAAATGTAACATCTTTATTTTTAAAAACATCTACAGCATAAAGTAAAGCAGAAAGTCTTCCAGCAGAGATTGAGGAACAGGGAACACCAGGCAAAGTGAGAGCAAGTTCATTTGTGTTTGGTAGAAATGAGAGCAGAGACTTAACAACAGCTAAAGCTCTATAATATTCAGAGAATGATAAAACGATGTAGCACAGAGGAAGGCCATTCAATCCCTCCTATCTGAGCCAGTTCTCAGAAATAACAGTGCAATTAGTGTCACTGACCTGCCCCTTCACCAATAACCCCACAAAATATTCCCTGCCAATTTTTAAATCTTTTATGGGATGTGGCCATTGCTGCCAAGGCCAACACTGCCTAATACTGTTGTGGTTAGCCTTTCCCCAGTTTAGTACTTTCACTCTGGGACTACTATTCTTTTGTACAAATATCTTGAAACTTATAGAACTGTGATCACTGTTCCCAAAATGGTCCCCCACTGAGACATCAATCACCTGGCGGGGTTTGTTTCCCAGAACCAGGTCTAAGATAGCCCCTTCCTGAGTTGGGCTATCTACATATTGCCTCAAGAAGCACTCTTGGACAACTGAACAAACTCTGCCCCGTCCAAGCCCCTGGCATTAAAGGAATCCCAGTCTAGATTGGGGAAGTTAAAATTGCCCATCACAACAACCCTGTTGTTTTTATATCTTCCCATAACCAGCTGACATATCAGTTGCACTTCACATCGGTTGTTGGGAGGTCTGTAGTTCAACCCCAACAGTGTGGTTACACCACTTCTGTTACCCACATGGCCTCACTGCATGATCCCACCAAGGTGTCCTCCCTCTGTATAAGCTGTGACACTCTCCCTAATCAGTAAAGCACCCCACCTCTTTTTCACCCTCTCTACCTCACCTGAAGCATCTAAATCCTGGAATGCTAAGCTGCCAATTCTGCCCTTCTTTCATCCAAGTCTCTGTAATTGCCACAACATCATAGTTCCATGTAGTATCCAAGCTTTAAGTTCATCCACCTCACCTGTCATTACCTTGCATTAAAGCAAACACACTTCAGACCATCTGTCCTGCCATGTTTTGTACACTCTTCCTGTGTTTTATTTGTCTTAGTCTTACTGGACCCTTTCACTGAGTTCTCCACAGTCTCTGTACTTTGTACTGTGGCCCTTTTTGATTTTTGTCTTTGGTTTCTCTGCCTTTCTCTTTTCCCCTTACTGCCTTTTGTTTCTTTACTCTGACTTCTTGCATCGGTTCCCATCCTCCTGCCACATTTGTTTAAATCCTCCCCAACAATACTAGCAAACGCTCCCCCTCAGACATTGTTTCCAGTCCTGCCCAGGTACAGACAGTCCTATTTGTACTGGTCCCACCTCCCCCAGAACTGTTTCCAATATCCCAGGAATTTGAATCCCTCCCTCTTACATCATCCCTCAAGCCACGTATTCATGTTAACTAACCTGACATTCCTACTCTGAATAGCACGTGGCACTGGTAGCAATCCTGAGATTGCTACCTTTGAGGTCCTACTTTTTAGTTTAACTCCTAACTCCCTAAATTCAACTTGTAGGACCTCATCTTGTTTTTTACCTATATGGTTATCTATATACACTACAACAGCTGGCTGTTCACCCTCCCTCTCCAGATGCCCTGCAGCCGCTCCGAGACATCCTTGACCCTTGCACCAGGGAGGCAACATACTATCCTGGAGTCTCCTTTGCATCTGCAGAAATGCCAGTCTGTTCCCCTTACAATTGAATCCCCTATCACTATAACTCTGCCACTTTTTTTCCTGCCTCCTGTGGAGCAGAAGCAGCCATAGTGCCATGAACCTGGTTGCTGCTGCCTTCCCCTGGTGAGCCATCTCCCCCAACAGTATCCAAAGTGGTATATCTGATTTGGAGGGAGAAGACCACAGGTGACCCCTGCACTGCCTTGCTATTTCTTCCTCTGTCTGGTGATCACCCATTCCCTATCCCCCTCAATAATTTTTATCTGCAGTTTGACCAACTCACTGAACACACGATCCACAACTTCCTCAGCATCGTGGATTACCCAGAATGAACCCATCCACTGCTCCGAAGCCGTCAAGTGGTCTGACAGGAACTGCAGTTGGACACACCTCCTGCACATGAGGGAACCAGGGACACTGGAAGGGTCCCTGAATTCCCACATCACACAAGAGGAGCATGACACAGGTCTGGGATCTCCTGCCTTAATCCTTAAGTTAACTTACAACAACAACCACAATGCCAAGAGAAAAAAAAGGAGAAAAAAGAAAAACTATTTACCAGTCACCAGGCATAGTGCATATTCACCAGAATGATATGGGGGCTTAAAACTTTAAATTACAAGAAGAACTTGCATAAACCTGGTTCGCATTTCCTCGAGTTTAGAAGGTTGAGGGGCAATTAAATGGAGGTTTTAAAAATTATAAACTGATTTTTTAAAAATTCATTCATGGGGCATGAGCGTCGCTAGCTGGCCAGCATTTATTACCCATCCCTAGTTGAGAGTCAACCACATTGCTGTGGCTCTGGCGTCACTTGGAGGTCAGACCAGGTAAGGACAGTAGATTTCTTTCCCTGAAGGACATTAGCGAACCAGATGGTTCTTTCTGACAATTGACAATGTTTTCATGGTCATCAGTAGATTCTAAATTCCAGATATATACTTTTAGATGAATTCAAATTCCACCATCTGCCGTGGCAGGATTCGAACCCGGGTCCACCGGAACATTAGCTGGGTTTCTGGATTAATAGTCTCGCGATAATACCCCGAGGCCATCGCCTCCCTTTAATTCTCATTAGGGTTGAGACGACATTATCCAACGAGGGAATTCAGAACAAGTGGGGTGGGGGCAAAATCTTAAAAATAGAGCCAAACAATTTAGGAGTGAGATCAAGAATCATTCCGTCGCAGGAAGGATAATGGAAAACTGGAGTTTTTTTCTCCCAAAAGCTGCGGATTCTGGGTTAGCTGAAATTTTGTGGGATGAAATTGATAAGATTTTTTTCAATAAGGGTAGCAAAGGCTGGTAAATGGACTTGAGGTACAGATCAGTCATCATAGAATCCCTACAGTGCAGAAGGAGGCCATTTGGCCCATCAAGTCTGCACTGACCACAATCCCACCCAGGCCCTATCCCTGTAACCCGACATATTACCCTGCTTTTAGCAGGGTATTTTAGCCCAGCCAATCCATCTAACCTGCACATCTTTGGAGTGTGGGAGGAAACCGGAGCAAACCCACGCAGACACGGAGAGAACATGCAAACTCCACACAGACAGTAATTCAAGGCCGGAATTAAACCCGTGTCCGTTGTGCTGTGAGGCAGCAGTGCCAACCACTGTGCCACCATGATCCAGTAGAATGACGGGATGGGGTTGAGGGGCTGGATATATCACTCCTGTTCCTATGTTAAGATAGTGCAGTGCAGAGGGAGTGCAGGTTGCTGCACGATGATATTTGTAAAGATTACAATTCAATTGGTCGTTGTTGTTCATAAGAAATTCACACAGGGTGTATGCATCATGTTGCAGTTGTGTTACTGGGTCAGAATTCCGGAGGCCTGGACATTATTGTGGGGAAGTGTGAGATAATGCACTTTGGAAGGAAGAATGGACGCGTAGCCTATTTTCTAAATGGGGAGAGAATTCAGAAATCAGAAGTACAAAGGGACTTGGGAGTCCTATTTCAGGATACTCTTAAGGCTAACTTACGGGTTGAGTTGGTGGATAGGAAGGCAATTGCAGTGTTCGCATTCATTTTGAAAGGACTAGATTACAAAAGCAGGGATGTACTGCTGAGTATCAGGCTCTGATTAGACCACATTTGGAGTATTTTGAGCAATTTTGGACCCCGTATCTAAGGAAGGATGAGCTACCCTTGGAGATGGTCCAGAGGAGGTTGACGAGAATGATCCCAGGAATAAAAGGCTTGACCTTGAGGAGCGTTTGAGGACTCTGGGACTGTACTTGATGGAGTATCAAAGGATGAGGGAGGATCTCATTTAAACTTACAAAATACTGAAAGGCCTGTATAGAATGGACATGGAGAAAATGTTTCCATAAGTAGAAAAGACTAGGATCTAAGGGCATCCTAGATGTCCTTAGGAACCAAGATGAGGAGGAATTTCTCCAGCCAGAGGGTGGTGAATCCGTGGAATTCATTGCCACAGAAGGCTGTGGAGGCAAGGTCATTGAGTGTATTTAAGACAGAGATAGATATGTTCTTGATTGATAAGGGGATCAAATATTACCGGGAAAAGGCAGGAGAATGGGGTTGAGAAACATATCAGACATGATCGAATGGCAGAACGGACTCGATGAGCCGAGTGGCCTAATTCTGAATGCCGGGACTCAAAATACTGGACTCAAGCTGTTCATTGTTAAGTACATTTGCTCAGGGTCATTGAGCTGCAGTGGGACATGTGCACAGAGTGTGTCGTTCGCTAGTGAGACATAAATGAGGGCACAAAATAGTTCAGATCTCCTCACCAAGGTGACAGGCAATTGATGGTTCACTCCACTTGTTGAACTGTCAAGTGTGCAAATCAGCCCCAGGCCTCCTTGAACATGGAAAGAGTTGACTGCAGAGTTAACCATTATTTGTTGAGCCATGATTACTGGAACATAACTGAAGAAATTATGTAGAATTGCATAGGATATAAGACAGAAAAAAGGCCATTCAGCCCAATCAGCCCATGCCACTTATGCTCCTATTGAGCCTCCTCCCTCCTCTCTCCTAAAACCACTTGTTTCCTCTCCCGCATGCATTTATCTCATTTTCTCTTCAATACATCCAGACTATTTGCTTCAAACACTTCCATATTCTCACCACTCTTGGCTCAAAAAGATTCTTCTGAATTCTCTATTGGATTAGTTGGTGACTCTCTGATATTAACGGCCTCTGTTCCCCACACATGGAAACATTCTCTCTGTACCCACTTGATCAAAATCTTTCAGAATCTTAAGGATCACTGTCTTCTTTTTTCAAGGGAAAAGAGCAGCAGTATGTCAATCCTTTCCTGATATGTATACTCGGGCATTTCTGGCATCATCCTTTTAAATCTTCTCAGCAAATCTCCAGCGCCGCTATATTCTTTTCATAATACGGGAACTAGAACTCCATGGTCTGAAATTTTCAGATGGCACTCACCGACTCCAAGTGCCCTGTCGCCACTTCACTCTCGAGTGAGCATTTAGTGATTGCAGGTGGGACTTGTGCCTCTCAAGGCACAATGTTGGAGCCAACGTCCGGGCACCGTAGGCCCAGGTAGGTTCAAGGAGCCCCACAATGGGGTGGGGAGGGGTTGCAATGTGCGGAGAGCGATCGGGATCTCAGGGTGGGGCCAGAGGTCTGGAGGCCATCGGATCTTAAAGCCTGACTTCAGAAGGCAATTTCCAACAGAGCCCCCCCTCCCCCCCCGCCCTCCCCAACACACCCCAGCCACACCCACCCATTCCCTTTCCCACCTGAGGTGTAACCCTGTTCTTTTTTTGGGCTTCCCTCACAGAAGTTCAATAATTGACCACTTAAAGGCCTCAACTGAGGCATGGGCGGACTTCCCATCTGAGGCCTTGCCCGCCCCAGCATACAAAGCCTGCGAGGTGAAGACAGGGCGGGAACTCAGAGGGGATCCCATCCCTTCAAGTTCACACACCCCACTCAGAAACTTGCCAGTGGGGGAGCGTTAAATTCTGGCCCGTACCAGCAGCAGGATCAAAGATATGAGGCATTTTGTTCCATTGTGGTTACTTCCAGTTGAACCCTGTTATCCCATGTAATAAATAACACGAAAAAAATAGTGTGGACAGATTGCTAACACAGCGCTTAACCCCAGAGCTATCATGAAATAAAGTACTGGGCACATTAACAGAAGGCCAGTGTGGAAATCCATCTCAGTTAATGGACCTGTGGGGCCCACCTCTACACCCTGAGCACAAGCGTACAAAATCAAAATGTCCCGGGCTGCGTTGAACTGACGGAAAGGGAGGCAAGTGACTGGAATCAAGTCTGTGCTGTCGGTACGAAGCAATTCACAGAGACCGCTGCTAATTTTACAGCTGTTTGATTTCACTGGCAGTGATGCTATCCTATATTGAACCCCGTCAAGCACAATGCTGTAAGGACTGTGTGAATGGGTAATTCCAAACCTGCCACATATAGGACGCAATCTGTTTCAAATGAGCAAGGAATGGGTGGGTGGATGAGGGAGGCGCTGGAGGGAGGTGTTGCCTGGTGTATTGTGAAGAAAAAAACAACAAAAACTGCTATGAAACAGCTGCATCTGTCCTGAGGTATAATCCTTTGTAACTGAGCCAACTATAAGATACGTTTTCACCTTCTGAGTGTCCCATATTGACAATAAAACATTGACACTGTGTCAGAGACAAGCATTTCTTAGACGCAAATATTACAGCTGAAAGAATACTTTCCAAAAGAGACAATTAATTTCTAAACTGCAACAATGAAAAAGGCTCCAGTCTTTTCAACCAAACAGCAAATGGTCACAATAGCTGAAGTTATTAATCTTGCTGCTTTTACAGAAATGTTTCAACCCACGTTATCGCAGTCGAATGTGAATATTGAGAAATCCACACTTCACAACAAACCCGGGGTCAGATTCGGGGGAAATGAAGTACTTAGGCACTTGCACCTGCTTCCAGTTCAGGCCACACACGGAGATTGAAGGCCTTCTCTCCCTGACAGCGATGAACGTGGTAGTGAACTGGGACACTGCACTTTCGCAGGGTTAAATCAGGGTTTCAATCTCATCCGAAGAGAATGAAGGCCTTTTCTCCACACACACTGAACTGTCGTGTTATTAGGGCACTAAATTCTGACGCACTCTTTGGAAGGCCAGCATGTGAAGTAGGAATATCAAACTGTTCTCTGGCCTTAGTTCCTTCAATGACGGAAACCTGGAACGTGTCTCATGAATAGTATTAGTCTGCGTAAAGACTTTCATTACATTTCTCGAGCAGTGACATGACTTGCCTTGTGCACTAATAGCACTTATATAAACTTACCATACTGATGAATGTGTGAATGAACATTACTGAGACAGAATGGAAGAAGCTCTGAACTGAATCTAACCCCTGCTATACCTGGGGCAGTGTAGAGAGAGCTCTGAACTGTATCTAACCCTGCTGTACCTGGGGGTACAGCTGTCGACTGTATACATTGCAAACTGTTAGTATTTCGCACTGACAGCCAGTGCTTTGAGAGTATTGTCGACAATTGCTGGCAAAAACGGAGAATTGCCTCCATTTCTCCAGTCCTATTGCTAATGGAAAGAATCCTGGCTGCCTCAGAGGGATGAGAAATTTTGCAAGGGCAGACATTTGCACTTAGAGTATTCAATGGCCGGGATCAGTGCCGCAGTGGTTAGGGAGGAGGAAAAGGGATGAAATGGATGCAAGTTAAGGGGTAAAGGAGCAATTGAAAAGGGAATTGGATCAAAGAAGGGCAAGGCTAAGGAGAGAAAGGATAGTAGGGAAGAAGAGAGAAAAGGGAAGGGTGAAAGGTAATGATGGTGAAGGAGAAGTCAGTAAAGAACGGGAGAAATCAGGAAGGGGAAAGGAGCGAATTGAAGTAAAGCGGGAAAGGGAGATGTGGAGGGTGAGAAATGGGTAATGGAGGAAGGAAGGGAGCAATCACAACAAGGAGAAGAGGAAAGGAAGAAATGAAGGGAAAAGAGCAACGCATGAGAGAAAATAAAGGCAGGGTGCAGTAATGAAGGGGGGAAATAATAGAGGAAGCGCATAGCAATGAAGAGGAGTGTAAAGAGGAGAAGAACTGTGATTAGTTTGGGGATAAGAGGAAAAAGAATTGTTTGAGTGGGATTTGAGAGGGAATTAATTGAGAGGCAGTGGAAAAATGCTGATATCAATGATGGGTGGGAAAGAGTGCAAAATTGAACTGGGGAAGGGGAGTACAGCAGCAGGGGGAGGAAGGGGAAGAGTTTCAGCTTGAGTTGAGAAAGTGAACAATAGTGTTAACTTGAACTGAGGAATGGAGTAATAGCAACATTCTGTGTTGCATCAGAGGGGGAAACAAATGTCACAAAGTGCTCTGACATTCCCAGTTTTCCAGGATTATGCCGGGATTTATGAAGCTATTGGCCACTTTATGCTCATTTTTGAAATGGTCAGCTATGGCTCAGTTGTTGGTACACAAGGCATTGTGATGATTAATCAGTACAGTACTGAGGGAGCGCTGCATTGCCAGAGGTGCTGCTTTTCAGTGGAGACTGAGTCTTTGTCTGTTCAGCTGGATCCCATCACATTATTCAAGAAAGAGGAGGGCATTGTGCTGCCAAACATTCCCACAAAAACTTTAGTATATGGAAACATAGGAACATTGGATGTAGGAGCAGGAGTAGACCACTCAGCCCTTCGGGACTGCTCCACCACTCAATCAGATCATGGTTGCTTTGTTGAGGGCTCAATCCATTTTCTGTCAGCCCCCTCCCCACCTCTCCCCTGCCCCCCCCCCTCACAATCCTTGACTCCTTTATCTCTCAAAAATCTATCTAACTCCGCCTTGAATAACTCAATAACCCAGCATCCACTGCTGTCTGAGGAAGAGAATTCCTTGTATAAATGACCCTCTAAGAGCAAGATTTTCTCCTGATCTCTGTCTTAAATGGTAGACTACTTATTCTTAAACCTTGTCCCCTGGTTCTAACCTCCCAACAAGTGGGAACGTACTCCCGGTAAGACACCATATCAAATCCCCTTAGGATCTTATCGGGACAATCTTACCAAAAAAGTTCTAAGTGCAGGACGAGTGTGAAAACAACAGAGCATCAAACTTTTTTTTGGGCGAGTTAAAAATCAAATCTTACCTCACTTTAAGGAAAAAGTGAAGCAGGAGCTGTTTCCCGCCAGCATGGGGAGGGGGTGGGGTCTAAGCTCACTGAAAGCCATCAGTTTACAGAAGAGGGTGCCATTGCGCATGTGCAGATCACTCTGCTCTATGCAATAGCACAGAGAGAGGTCTGTCAGGCACCTTCCCCCCAGCTATAGCTGGGTTCCATGGCCAATCACCCCACCACTGCACAGACTAATCAATCACTGTCCACATCTTCCCCCACCCACATGGGCCAGGCAATCGCCAATTGTAGAGTTTGCAGTGCTCCATCCCTCAGATCCTGGTTGCAGAGTGCGCAGCATCCCCCACCACTTTCATCCCAGTTGCAGAGTGTGCAGCATCCACCTGCCTGCCTCCACCTTAGGCACGTCCCCCTTCAGGCCCCACTCACTCCCAGTAAGCCCTGCCCCCTAAGGCCCCTAGTCCCTCAGCACATACTGGTGCCCATGGGCAGTGCCAGAGTACCAGGCTGGCACTGCCCAAGGGGCAAGCCCCCCCCCCCACCCCAACCTCCCAGGGGGCCTCAATGACCTCCGGTCCTACTCGCAAAGCTATCACGTATGGTACCCATCAATGGGGGCTCACTGGTGAGGATCTTCACCAGCGAGACCCCAAAGGCAAATTAGCCTGGATGACAGAAGTTAGCACTGCTACCTCGCATTCGATTCCCAGCTTGGGTCACTGTGCGGAGTCTGCATGTTCTCCCCATGTCTGCGTGGGTTTCCTCCGGGTGCTCCAGTTGCCTCCGACCGTCCAAAAGACATGCTGGTTAGGTGCATTGGCCGTGCAAAATTCTCCCTCAGTGCACCCGAACAGGCACCGGAGTGTGGCAACCAGGGGATTTTCACAGTAACTTCACTGCAGTACTAACGTAAGCCTACTTGTGACACTGATAAATAAACTTTAAACCTGTAATATTTAAATTCAATTAAAAATAATTTTAAATATTGAGACTAGCCTCGCACCTTTTTCTGGAGCGAAGCTGACCTCGCTGGATACCCAGTGTGGTAAGATCGCAAGAGGCGAGAAATCCGATTTGGCTCACCCCACCTATCGACCAGCAAGGCCAGACGATTAAATTACCCCCTATATGTTTCAGGAAGATTACCAAACTTTGCAACCTTTTTTCATAAGATAGGGGGCCCTCATTCCCGGAGTGAGTCATTGTAACCGTTTCTGTCCTGGGTCTAACATCATTATATTCTCTTTCAAGTAAAGAGACCCAAACTGTACAAATGGGTTAACTGGTCATTCATTGCATTTACTGTTTGTGAGACCTTGTTGTCTATTAAAGCGGCTGCTGTTTTTGCCAACGTATCAACTGTGGCTACATTTCAAAAAGTAATTTCTTTGCTGTGAAGTACGTTGGTACGTCCCAAAGATATGAAAATTGTTAATTAAGTGGAAGTTCTTTCATCGATGCAAAGCTATCAAATCCTTGTATGTCTAGGGCAGGCATTAGCAACCTTTGTTACCCCGAGGAGCCTTTTAAAAAAACATCTAAAATTAAAACTATCGGGAGCTGCAAGTCAAAACTGCCAAGCTGGCATTGCCCAAGGGGCAAGCACTCCCCCCTTGCCCCTAACCTCCCGGGGGGCCCCAATGACCTCCAGTCCCACCCTCAATGCCATCACGTCCGAGCCAAATACTTGGCAAATTGCCACGTATCTCTGGTTGAATGCAGAATTTACACATATAATTAATAGGAAAAAAAATTAAAATTAAAACAGATATAATCCTGAATTATGACATTTTTAACAGTAATTTTGTTTTAAAAAATTAAAACATACTTTAAGATGCTTGAATGAGATTATTCTGCCATTAGTTCTCGATGATAAAACAGTGCTTTTGAAAATAATTTATCATCACAGCAAATAGTAATGGTCTCATCCGAAGGTGTTATTCTATAATCACAGTGTCGCTATACCACGCAAACAGGTTTGATTACAGCATTGTGATCTTTTTGTGCAAATGATTTAAAACCCTAAAGTGCAGGTTAACGGTTAACAATTAACCTACTTCCCCACAATTAAAACATTGCTCTAGCTTTTTGTGACTTAATTCTTTTAGGCTTCTTTCATGTTAATATGATCCAACCAGAGATGGTTGGGAGCCGCAAATGAGTTGTTGGGGAGCCCTGTGTGACTCTGCAGCCACAGGTTGCTGACCCCTGGACCTCTTTATTGCCCACTGAGATCCTGGAGTACCCTGAAGAAACAAGGAGACACAGGAACTCTCAAGTATTTCTCTCCACAGAAGATTCTTGGTGCCAGCAATCTGGAATATATCTGAAAACTACTCAACTAAAGTTCATTTTCCACCCTGAACCCTAAAACAGGATCGTGCTTGGGTTGGCGTGTGCCTGGGGGGCAACTGGACAAGAACAATTCCTTTCTTCACAAGTACAGATATCAGACGACTCAAAAAGGAAAATTGATGATCTGAACTTTCATAACGTTGTCAATAGCAAAATGGGGCACTAGCAAGCAAGGTGTTTTGGGAGTGAATTCCAGGGGCGGCATGGTGGCACAATGGTTAGCACTGCTGCCTCTCAGCGCCAGAGACCCAGCTCAACTCCGGCCTTGGGTCACTGTCTGTGTGGAGTTTGTGTGAGTTTCTTCCAGGTGCTCCGGTTTCCTCCCACAGTCCAAAGATATGTGAATTAGGTTAATTGGCCATGCTAATTTGCCCCTTAGTGTTATGGAGATTAACAGGGTAAATATGTGGGGTTATGAGGATAGAACCATAGATTGTTGTCGGTGCAGGCTTGATGAGCTGAATAACCTCTGCATTGACTTCCACGAGGCCAAGGATGTTGGCATCTTGGAGTATAAGCTCCATGATTGATGCCATAATTGCCTGTCCAATCAAGGTGCCTCACCTGTATATTAATATGGGAGTGTCAGGGCTACTGGCACTCTGGACCCTGACTGTGTACCTGAAGCACTCTAGGAGTTGGATAGAGTTTGTAAATAAAGGGAATCTTGTGAAGGGACACCAGCTTCTGAGGAGTTATTTCAGCCTCTTTCTGCACTGTAGGGATTCTATGATTTTATGGTCCTATGATTCAATGTGTTGTGGCTGAATTATTGGTCTGTGGCGGGAAAGGTGTGAGATGAGCCATAATCTAGAATCAGGGCCGAGATAGCCCAAGCAGAGACACCTGCCTGGAGAAGGTCACTCAAATAAATTGGTGCAAGAACTTGCCGGGACTTGAAGATGAGACTGAGACTCTTGAAGTTGATTCAATGGACAATGGGGTGTTCATGGAACCTGACATGCATAGGGAGCAATGAGAGTGAGGAACTCTTGGGCGTGCACTGCAGAATGCTGGAATACCTGAAATTTGTGAAGGGTCGAGCCGGAGATATCAGTGAGAGGAAAATTCAACCTCAAGATGATGGCAACTTGGGTTGGAGCTCCAGTCATGGGAAAGAGGCAAATGTGAGGATTTCTAACGCGATCTTTGTGACAGATAGGCAGTAAGAAGGTCTGCTCAGGGCTGTCATTTCTTTCTGCATGATAAAGAATAAAATATTCGCTGGGAGATGTCTTTTTTTATATTAGTTCTTAAGTATCTGACTGATTATTCTAAGATATCCAGCTTGCTTCCTGAAGAAGAATATTGAGTTCGCACAACCTATCTGGATCTGCACAGAATTTGATAATCAAGTTGTCCACTTTGATGTGCATTGATGTACCAAGAATTCTGCAACATTCATTTGGTTCCATGCTGTGCTTGGGCACAGCTTGTCTACAATTGTTTAAAGTGGGCTTGGAGAATCTGGAGAAGTTCACAATGTCTTGTGTTCTAAGCATGAAAGGTGAAATGGTTCTGGCCTAACATTCCTTGCCGATGCACTTTCTCAATCTTAATATCAATCCAGGAAAACCCATGCAACCAGATCCTATTGGTATCTTTCATCACTAAAGGGTGGCATGGGGGCACAATGGTTAGCACTGCTGCCTCACAGTGCCAGGAACCCGGGTTCGATTCCCGCCTTGGTTCACTGTGTGTGTGGAGTTTGCACATTCTCCCCATGTCTGCGTGGGTTTCCTCCGGGTGCTCCGGTTTCCTCCCACAGTCCAAAGATGTGTGGGTTAGGTGGATTGGCCATCCTAAATTGCCCCTTCGTGTCAGGGGGACTAGCAGGGTAAATGCATGGGGTTATGGGGATAGGACCTGGGTGGGATTGTGGTCGGTGCAGACTTGATGGGCCGAATGGCCTCCTTCCACACTGTAGGATTCTATGATTCTATGGCCCTGATTTTACCAGCACGGCCGCCCAAGGCTCGTAAGATCGCGTCCAAGGCCAACGGGGAATGCCGTTCTGCCAGCCTCGTCCACCCCGATTTCGGGGCGGACGTGCCAATAAAATCAGGACCTATGATTCTAAACAAATATGGATGGATCTGAAAGGGGAACATGTCTCCCTTCGGGGGCATGAACTGATTCTCGGGGGGATGGAAAGTTAAAGAATACCATGGCAATTGTTTTCCAAAGCAGATTCGAACACTGTGGAGGCGCAGTCACTACCTCAAGACAGGACAAAATCACTATCAGCTGCAAACGGTCACCAGCACAGGCAAACACTCAGTCCAAGTGTTCCCTCGCTAAACATGAATGCAGAGTAATGGGAGTGCCATCGCCCATTAAAAAGCACACCAAGGCTCTCACCTAAACCTAAATTTAGGCTGTATCTATCCAATCTCCACTCCAGTGAAAATGGGCCTTTTGGCCTAAACCCAATTGCCTAATTATGAGATGTGAAAGCAAACATTTGCAGAGTGTAGTATAGAAAAAGTGTGCTGAAGAGAGATCACCTTCCAATGGCTTCACATAAACTGGACAAATGCTTTGATATACCTGGGATAAAATCCGTTACATCCGTTCAAAGAATGTTATGCCTCTCTGCATCGAGCTCTGCTTCTGGCATTTTTTGTATGTGTTTGTTCTTTTCTAATTTCAAGCTTTTAATGGATTTTTGCTGCAAACTCTAGTGAGCACACAGCATCTTATCAAGCCGAGGGAGAGAGAGAGAGTCCTGACAAGCTATTTTAAAACTTCAATCTTATCAGTGAGAATAATCCTTTGATTACAAAGGTACAAAATGCAACACTTTTTCATCTCCGGGTTTAGAATAATCATTCACGGAATAGCATAAACATGTCGTTTTTGTTTTCTTAAGGAGCCGAGCAGTTGGAGGCACCCTCTGGCAATCCGAAGAGTCAGGATCATGTGTCTCTCGCGGCTACCAGTTTGAATCAACAAATCTTAACGAATCGACTGAGGAATGACAGGTGGATTTTAACGTGAAGTTAAACATTGGAACAGGAAACATGTGCGTATAGTCAATATGTGTTCATTAGCAAAGGTGAAGAGAAACAAAAAAATTGGTGTGATTCTTACTCATTGAAGCATCTAGTCAAAGTAAAGCTGTTTTCAACAATGCAAAGTAGCAGGGTGAGTCTGCAGGGTATGTGAATGTGAGTCGAAGTGAGTAACTCTATCCTTTCGTAGATTACTGTATTTAGAGTATTTAGTCTGGAAATGCATTTTGTGAGATGGGAATAAATGAAGCGACACCCATGATCAAACAGTGAAGAGAAAAATGCCAAACAAATGGTTAAGTAGTAGAGTGCTGTACTGAGGATAATCTTTTAGATTGTCGTAGGTTATTATGCGTGCCTTTCTATCACGAGAACATTAATGCTTTGGTAACTGCTCATGGATGAGGTACAAGAATGGCTAAGTAGTTTAATGCTCTAACTTGTGAAGAGGCTCTTTCTATAAGTGTTTTTCATTGGAGAAAAGATTGAAGAGAGATATTGGGAGAAGAATAGACCATAAAGGATTGAGAATTGTGTCGAGGTAAGCTTCTTTGTGAAGTCCAGGTCGGCTTGTACACAATAGTTTATAGTGGGTATGTATGGAAATGCTTGTTCACAATGTCTTGTGTTCTAGGCATGGCAGGTGAAATTGTTCAGGCCTAATATTCCCTGCCAATGCACTTCCTCAATCTTTGTATCAATCCAGGGAAACCCAGGCAACCAGATACCTACCGGTATCTTTCATCGATAAACAAACACAGATAGATCTGAAATCTGAAATGCTTTTAGGACGAGCCTCAAATGTTTACAGATGTTCTTCAGGAATGTAACTGGTAGACTCATATAAATGTAATGTGAAACTCATGATTCAGTTTTTGCCCGAATATCATAGATTCAAGGAAGGATTTCCACTGGGTCGTTTGCTGGACTGTTACGGCACTGACTCCCTATTTCTCTGAGCAGCAATATAGTTATACTTAATTCATTGAGGATACCACTCGGATACTTAAACAAATGTTCCATTGCTTCTGGGGTGTCATCCAGTATGGTCCAAGGTTATAGTATGCAATGTCCTGCACAGCATTACAATTTCACTCACCTGATGAAGGAGCCTGAGACTCCGAAAGCTAGTGCTGCCAAATAAACCTGTTGGACTTTAACCTGGTGTTGTGAGACTTCTTACAGCATTACAATAGGCAGGGAAACCCAGCTATAATGAGAAGGCCTCAATTCTGAAGAGGAAGAGGAAGGAAAAGTTGCCTTAAAAAAACACTGAGGAACTGGGGCACCAACAGGAGGGATCCATCAGCAGAGATCTCACGATGGATACTTTTCCCAGAAGCTCTGATACTTTATTACAGCTTGGTTCAATTCTTCAGCCCGAATCTTACCACCATTCTCGCCGGCGGGATTTTCCCATTTTCCCGCAGTGAACAGAAGATATGGAGCAAAATCACAGGCTTTCAAAAGGATTTCAAAAGGGAATCAGACTGTTACCTGAGAAGGAAGAATGTACAGGGTTACAGGGAGAAGGCAGGAGAATCCATTAAATGGCATCATTCGAAGAGCCACAGGAGGACGAGGGGCCGAATGGCCTCCTTCTGTGCTGTTACAATGCAGTGATTCTGTGATATGAGGATTATGCATTACCCATCTGCGAGTTTTGTTTATTTCAGCTGGTCTGTCTTTGAATGTCTCTCTGAATTTAACAACCTGCTACATTTTGGGTTTTCATTTTGATCATTTTCTCAAGTGCTATTCCTACGGTTGAGCTCTTCATTTCTATGCATATGAGTGTACCTTTAGCTCCCCTACATCTTGTCAAATTGTAGCAATCCCAAGGAAGGCATAGAAAACTCTCTTCACTTTTACTGCTGAATATATTTTGTGCTGTCGTATGATTAACTTCAGAAGAGAGTAGAGTAAACACTCCATTAGATTAATTACAAAGTTCAACCGAAACTCCAAAACACATCTATGACTGTTTTTCTTGGAGAAGAGAAGATGCCTTCATACAGGGAGGTGGGGCCTCAACATGCCAGCAAAACCCCAATGCTTAGACATTGGGTGCCATCTTTAAAGGGTGCCCCAATCATAACTTGAGTAAACCTCCCCCCGCCAGCCCATGGAGCTCTCAGGGGCTTCCCTCCCCACCCCTGCAGAGTCGGCACTTCTCTACCCCCCATCCACGATCGTCAGCCCCTCCTCCCGCCCCCGATTGTCATCCCCCATCCCCGATCATCAGCCCCTTCCCCAACCCACCCCCCCCACCCCCGATCAGCGGCCTCCTCCCTCCCCACCAGTCATCAGCCCTTTCTCCCCCCACCACTCCCCCCCACCTCACATTCTGCGTCAACTCCTACATCTAAACAAATTCCCCCCCTCTCACAATGAGGCTCTCACTGGGGCCCATCCCTTGGCATAGGTTGGCACTGCCCCATAGCACAGGTGTGCCCTCAGAGTGAATCATTGCTGAATCAACCATAGGATGAAGGAGATATTAAAGCAGAACAATGCTTTGAAACAACAACTAGTCTCTTCTCACAAGGGATTAATATATACCATTATCAGAATGTGTGCGTTATAAAATCTGACAACCAACAGGACTTTTGGCTGAAACAGATTTTCCTCTTGAGGGACTATAAGGATGATTTGTTTCACTTGGATACCTCTAAGATCCAGTTTGGACAGTATTGTTGGAGCAAAGAACTGCCGGCGAGTTTGACAATATACACAGATGAAGCTGAGTAATTACTCAGACATTGGCTTCCTGACACATGTTAATGCACCAACAACATTCTGCACAGAACAAAACCACCTCAACTTGATTGGTTTCCAGATTAATTAACTTAATCTGGTTCCAATGAACAGTGAAACTCGTTTCCTCCACTTGGAGTTATCACAGTTTCCATTTTAACTCTGGCTGTTTAAACAAAATAACATTGTATTCAATAATGACAAAATTTCCCCGGAATGCCGCAGGGCTGACAATGCGGATTGGAAAAAAGAATGATTGATAACTGCAGAATCCTCTTCCTGGAAAACCTACTGTCCAGAATCCCGCTTCCAGGAGTGTATCATAGTCAAAAATAATTCTGCCTTCAGCCAACACCCACAGTCAGCAGGAGTTACTAAATAGTAGTTTGAGAGGACTCCCGACTGATATTTTTATCCTCTTCTATTACCTATGTGACCAGTTGTTGTCTTCCCACTGTTGCCACAACTGAGATCCTCCAATGTCAATAAAACAAAGGAGATAGTCATCGACTTCAGGAAGCGCAGTGGAGGACATGCCCCTGTCTACATCAACGGTGATGAAGTGGAAATGGCCGAGAGCTTCAAATTCCTAGGTGTCCAGATCACGAACAACCTGTCCTGGTCCCTCCACGATGACGCTATAGTTAAGAAAGCCCAACAACGCCTCTACTTTCTCAGGCGGCTAAGGAAATTCGGCATGTCCATGGCAACTCTCACCAATTTTTACAGATGCACCATAGAAAGCATCCTTTCCAGATGTATCACAGCTTGGTATAGCTCCTGCACTGACCAAGACCACAAGAAACTAAAAAGGGTTGTGAATGTAGCCCAGTCCATCACGCAAACCAGCCTCCCAACCATTGACTCCGTCTACACTTCCCGCTGCCTCAGAAAAGCAGCCAGCAAAATCAAGACGCCAAAGCCCGCCGGACATACTCTCTTCCACCTCTTCCAACGGGAAAAAGATACAAAAGTCTGAGATTACGTACCGACCCGACTCAAGAACAGCTTCTTCCCTGCTGCCATCAGACTTTTGAATGGACCTACCTTATATTAAGTTGATCTTTCTCTACAACCTAGCTATGACTGTAACACTACATTCTGCAACCTCTCCTTTCCTTCTCCATAGGTAATCTATGAATGGTATATTTTGTATAGCGTGCAAGAAACAATACTTTCCACTGTATCTCAATACATGTGACAATAATAAATAAAATCATATCAAAAGTTAGAAAATGAATGTAGGGTTTCTTATGTCCACTTGAAAAGATGGAACCAGTGCAGCTTGTGCTCACATCTGAAAGGCCGCATGACTAAACACTGAAATATTCCTTCGATACTGCATATTTTACAGTACAACCTGCCTCAAACATAAACAGGGTTCCCCATCAACCAACCTTTTGAATGGAAATTTGTGGCACCAGACCACAACTCATGTTTGGGTACATTTTACAGTCCCCAAATGTCTATTGAAGATTGTGATGGGGAGGGGTAGGGGAGACACTATCTGATTTCAATGCCAGGATGGCGGCAGACTGGGGACATTAGCCTCAGATCTCACGGCCACGTACGTCGGTCTCCTGTCATTAGCTTCAGAAACACAATCAGGAGATTCTGACCTTTGTCTTTATCTGCAGGTTCTTTGCGTCACTTTCCCCCTGTCGACCCTGCAGCTGGAGGCCTTGACTCAGCAACTGAGGAGCTTGCTACAAACTGAACCGATGCCAGATGTCAAAGCGAGTGCTAAAAGATGAAGACATTCCTTTGTTATTGAGACAAGGCCATGGTGAGACTCCAGTAACAAACAGTTTTTGGATATTGAGCGAAAGAAGGTAACTCGAGACAACATCAAATTTATCTTCCTCAGCTCTACCTGAATCATTTATGAAGAGGACAATGCCAGCACAAGGCAATGTGTCTCTCACAAAACCTTGGCTGTCACTCAGAATGTCTAGCTCATAATACAGTTTTTATCTGCTCTTACTGGGGCTGGGATGAGAGGGAAACATAAGCTAGTTCTCTTTCTCACAGGATATTCTCAAACCCGCAGGCACTACCAACTGAGATGGAAACCTAAGAACAGAAGAAAAGCCAAGAACATGAAAAGATCTTTAGCTCATCAAAGCTCATCCCTCCAAAATAGTGTCATTTTAGTATTCTGAATGTCCCTAATGATGATGCCTGGCAGATTCTTCCAAACATTTATCACCCTTTGAGATATTCCCAATGCTTGCTTTAAATTTACTTTTTGAAAATTTAAATTTAAACCTCCAGTCTAACTTACTTGTTAGTTAACTTTTAAATATTATTTGAAGTTCTGTGTGCCATTTAACATTTCTATATTTCCATGAGATTTCCCTATAGCATCCTTCTTTCTGAATTTGAACTTACTTAATCTCTCCTTGTGGTTTATTCCATTACCAATAAACTTGCTGCTACCTTGCCTCTCCAATGCTTCTTGTGATAATGGCGCCAGAACTGAATAACCTGTGGGTTGTCTGATCTGAAGACTTAACCTCCTCCATCCCTTATATCCCATTCACACATGTCCTTTTCAGAGTCCCAGTCCTTTAGATTCTACCCTTCCGAACAACCTTGTCTCTTCCTAATAACATTAAAAATAGGAATAGAGGAAGGTCATACAGCCCATTGATCCTGCCCTGCCATTCAATATGGCTTCAACTCCACTTTCCCATCCATTCCCAATATCCCTTAATGAGAGACCAAACATTTGTCTATCCCAATTCAATGATGCTGCATTCACAACCCTCTCGGGCAAAAAATTCTAAAGATTCACAACCCTCTGAGTGAAGAAATTTCCTCACATCTCATTCCTAAATGATTGGCCTCTGATCCTGAAACGGTGCCCCTTGTCCTAGATTCCCCAGTCAGGAACAAAAACAGTTCAGTGTCCACCCTGTCCAGCCCCTTCATAACCTTGTTTTTTTCAATTAGATCACTTCACATTCTTCAAACTCCAGAGAATATAGACCTAATTTATTCAGCTTCATAGGACAAGCCTCTCATCTCAGGGACCAGACTAATGAACCTTCACCACACTATTTCCAAAACAAGCATATCCTTCCTTAAACATGGAGACCTAAACTGCACACAGCATTGCAAGTGTGGGCTCATCAAAGCCCTGTACTACTGTAACAAGACTTATATGTTCGGAAACTCCAATATGCTTGCAATAAAAGCCAACATGCCATTTGCTTTCCTAATTGTTTGTTGTACTTGCATGCTAACTTGCTGTGTTCCTTCTATGAGCACACCCAAGTCTCTCTGAACATCGACATTTACAAGTTTCACACCTTTTAAGAAATATTCTGCTTTCTATTATTACAACTAAACTGAATACTCTCACACTTTCCCACATTATAGTCCATCTCCTACCCTGTTGCCCTCTCACTTAACCTGTCTATATTTCTTTGCAGCCTCTTGGTATCCCTCGCACAGCTTGCATTCCCCCAGCTTTGTATTGTCAGCAAACTTAGAGATATTACTCTTTGTCTCTTCATCTAAGTCATTTATGTAGATTGTAACTGATCCTTGCGGCACTCCACTTGTCACAGTCTGCCAACTTGAAAATGCTTCACTTATCCCTACTCTCTCTGTTTCCTGTCCATTAACCAATCCTCTGTTCCTGACATTATAGCACCACAACCTCATGAGCATTTATCTTCTTTATTAACCTTTTGTGTGGCAGTTTATCAAATGCCTGCTGGAAATCCAAGTATAGTACATCAGTTGGTTCCCCTTCATCTACCCTACTAGTTGCATCCTTATAAACTGTAATACATTTTTCAAACATGATTTCCCATTTGTAAAACCATGTTGACTTGTTCTATTCATACTATGATTTTCCAAATGCTTTATTAAGTCTCCCTTCATAATAGATTCCACCACTTTCCCAATGACTGATGTCAGGCAAACTGGACTGCAGTTTCCTGATTACTCTTATCGTCCTTTCTTGAATAGCAGTGTTACATTTGATGACTTCCAGCCTGCTGGGAATGTTCTAGAATCTAGGGAATTTTGGAAAATCATAGCCAGAACATCCACTTTCGCTGCAGTTACCTCTTTTAAGAACTCTAGGACATAAACCATCAGGTTTTTTTTATATTCGTTCAGGGGACACAGGTGTCACTGCTGGCCAGCATTTATTGCCCATCCCTAGTTGCCCTTAAAGGGCAGTTGAGAGTCAACCACATTGCTGTGGCTCTGGAGTCACATGTAGGCCAGACCAGGTAAGGACGGCAGATTACCTTCCCTAAAGGACATTAATGAACCAGATGGGTTTTTCCGACAATTGACAATGGTTTCATAGTCATCATTAGACTTTTACTTCCAGTCATTTCTTATTGAATTCAAATTCCACCGTCTGCCATAGTGGGTTTTGAACCCGGGTCCCCAGAACATTAGTTGCATTTCTGGATTAGTAGTCAAGCGATAATACCACTAGGCCATCACCTTACCAGGGATTTGTTGTATTTTAGAATCATAGAAGCCCTACAGTGCTGAAGGAGGCCATTTGGCCCATTGAGTCTGCACCAAAAACAATCCCACCCAGGCCCTATCCCCGAAACTCCACATATTTACCCTGCTAATCCCTCTAACATACAGATCCTGGGACATTAAGGGGCAATTTATCATGGCCAATCAACCTAACCTGCACATCTTTGGACTGGGGGAGGAAACCGGAGCACCCAGAGGAAGCCCACACAGACACGGGGAGAATGTGCAAACTCCACACAGACAGTGACCCGAGCTGGGAATTGAACCTGGGTCGCTGGAGCTGTGAGGCATCAATGCTAACCGCTGTGCCACCGTGCTGCCCTTTAGTTCTTTGAGTGTCTCCAATACTTTTTCTCTGCTTGTATTGATTATTTTAATTTCCTCACTCTTTTAGCACCTAGGTTACCTCCTATTCTTGGTAAGAAACTTGTGACTTCTACTATGAAATCAGACACAAAGGGTGAGATTTTCCAGCCGCATTCACCCCAAGGTCTGAAAATCCCACCTGGAGTCAACAGACCTTTGCATGGTCCATGTCCCGCCAGCTACAATTCCCGAGGCGGGCGGGACTGTAAAATTCCCCCTAAAATATTTGTTCAATGTCTCTCATTTGTTCATTCCCCACAATAATTTCTCCTGTTCTGCTTCTAAAGGACCAAAGCTTGCTTTAGCTACTCTCTTCCTTATTATGTACTTGAATAAAGTCCTGAAATCCATTACGTATTCCTGGCTATTTTACTCTCATATTGTATTTTTTCCATTTTTATCAATTTTTGGACCTCTTGCTAGTTTCTATAACACATCCAATCCTCAGACTCACTGCTATTTTGGCAACATTATAAGCCTCTTCTTTAAAACTAATACAATCCTTAACTTCCCAAGTAACCCAAGGATGGGTCTTCCTTCCTTATTTTTCAATGGAATGTCTTTTTGTTTAACATTTTGAATTGTTTCTTTAAATGTTTCCCACTGTTTATTTACCACCATACCTTTAAGTCTATTTACCCAATCAACCTTAGCCTGCTCTCCCCTCATACCTATGTGACTGGCTTTGTTTAAGCTTAAGATTCTTGTTTGTGATTGTAGCGTGGAATTCAATTCTTAACTCAATTCTTAAACTTAATATGGAATTCAATTCTTTAATGATTATTATATCTCAGAGGATCTATTACTACGATATTACCTTGCCTCATTACACAATACTGGATCTAAAATATTCTTCCTTGGTAGTTTGCACATCACATTCTTACAGGAAACTGTCACAAGAGCATATTATAAACTAATTTTCCCAGACCACCTTTGCCAATTTGATTGGTCCAGTCTATATAGAAATTAAAGTTTCCCACAACGATTACATTGGTCAAGATTTTCCAGCCCTACTATGTGGGACCTATCGAGGGGTATGCAGTGAGCTAAAAGTCCATTGATTTTCAGTGGGACCAGTCCAACCGGGCAGTGGGCAAGGCCAGAAAAACAGCCCATTGCCTTTATTACAAAGTCCAATCATTTCTTGTTTAAGGCACTTTCCAACTGTACAACTACTGTTAGCATGGCTATAAACTACATCACCAGTTTTTTTCTGCCCCTTACTATTCCTTTCCTCCAACCATACTTATTCTACCACCTGACTTCCTGAGCCAAGATCCTTTCTCACAGATGCCACGGTAGCGCAGTGGTTAGCACTGCTGCTTCACAGCTCCAGGGTCCCGGGTTCGATTCCCGGCTCGGGTCACTGTCTGTGTGGAGTTTGCACATTCTCCTCGTGTCTGCGTGGGTTTCCTCCGGGTGCTCCGGTTTCCTCCCACAGTCCAAAGATGTGCGGGTTAGGTTGATTGGCCAGGTTAAAAATTGCCCCTTAGAATCCTAAGATGCGTAGGTTAGAGGGATTAGCGGGTAAATATGTGGGGGTAGGGCCTGGGTGGGATTGTGGTCGGTGCAGACTCGATGGGCCGAATGGCCTCCTTCTGCACTGTAGGATTTCTATGATTCTATGATGTCATCCTTTATTATCAGGACTATCCCTTCTCGTTTTCCATTCTGCATGTCGTTTCAAAACATTATGCACCCTGGAATATTTATTTCCCAGCTTTGATCACCTTGCAAGCATGTTTCTGAAATGATGATTAGATCTAAACCTCTTATCTCTATTAGGGTTTGAACCTCTTCTTGTCAAGCCCATGACCTTCTCTGCTCTGACTGTGGTATCCCCCATTGTAGACTCGCCAATCATCCCTACAACTCACCATCTCATGTAGTCTCCTCACATCTGAGGTCTCAATCACTGATCTGGCAACTTGCTGTCCTCTATCAACAGTTATCCTTACACTGGGAAACTGTTGAAACTTTGCTCCCAGCTCCTCTCCTCATTAGTTCCCAACTTCCCTTCTCTGGCCACCCACCCGTTATGGCACCATTAGTGTTGTTTGTCTACTGGTGATCTTCTTCCATCAGCATTTTTGTCCCCACTAAGTAACTCACTATCTCCCACTGCTGTTTCCCTGGTACCATTCCCATACCTGCATCTGAACATGTGATGCCATAAACTTCACACAATGATACTTAGAACCAGAGAACCCCTGCAGTGTAGAAAGAGGCCATTTGGCCTATCGAGTCTGCACCAACTCTCCGAAAGAGCATCTTACCCAGACCCAACACCTCGCCCTATCCCTGTAATCCCATGCATTTACCATGACCTAACCGACATATCTTTGGACACTAGGGGGCAATTTTAGCATGACCATTGCAAGTTATGGGGATTAGCAGAGCAAGTCTGGGGCTACAGGACAGATCCTGGGTGGGATCCTCTGTCAGAAAGTTGGTGCCAACTCAATGGGCCAAATGGCTTCCCTCTGCATTGCAGAGATTCAATGACAATCCACCTAACCTGCACATCTTTAGATACTAAAGGGCAATTTAGCACAGCCAATTCACTTAACTTGCACATCTTTGGACTATGGGAGGAAACTAGAGCAGCCAGAGGAAACCCACACAGACATAGGGAGAATGTGCAAACTCCACACAGACAGTGACCCAAGGCCATAATTGAACTCAGGTCCGTGGCGCTCTGAGGCAGCAGTTGTTAAGCATTAGTACCAAGCCCCCCGAGCGACAGTTAAATTCTCCTGGAGGGTAGAGGCAATACTCTGCCACATTGTTGGCCTTCTGACCTCTAACCTGAAACTCTGCTGTCGCTCACTTCCTGTCCCACACTTAACCTTCTCACTCACCGTTCAACAACAGCTTCCTGCACAGCATGAATTGAATTTAATATTTGTATCTTCATCTTCAGTTCAAAGATGTGTGGGTTAGGTTGATTGGCCATGCTAAATTGACCCTAGTGGCAGGGGGGATTAGCAGGGTAAATGGACGGAGTTATGGGAATAGGGCCTGGGTGGGATTGTGGTTGATGCAGACTCGATGGGCCAAATGGCCTCCTTCTGCACTGTAGAGATTCTCTGTTTCTATGATTCTATCTATCACGGCATGGCCTCATCCCATCCTACAAGTGCAATGTTTTCCTGTTTTACACCGCTTCTTGTTCCCTCCCGTATTTCGACTTTAACCTTTCCTGCACGTCCCACCCCTCCCTCAGCCCCACCTCAGGTGGTGGAACCGCCCAGCTGGATTGATGCTACAATTCACTCACTAAAACCATCTCACTTTCTCTACCTTGAAAAATATTCTGATGGCTCATATCTTCAGTAAAGCTTCTAGTCACCTCTCCTAACACTCGCAGAAACGTTCACCGTCTGTTTTTCTCTTCCTTTCTCATCAGCCATTTGTCTGTCCAATTGTGTAGCTGACTTAAATCCTTCTGTCAATTCTAACTGCATCCTCTGTCTCCACTGCATTTGCTACGCTAGCATCATCATTAAAATTGACAAGCTTACATTTGGTTTTCATATACAGGACATTAATATAACTGAGGAAGAACAGAACTGCACTCACCTCCCCCACCTCTAATAGCCAACCTTGTTCCCAACCTGTTTAACCAACTTCTTACCTAACCATCTGTTCTACACTGGATCCCTGTGTTTCTTGATTTTAAATAGGAACTTTTTCATTTAAAACTTTATCTGAAGATACTTGAATGTCAAATACACAACCCTACAGGGAGTTCTATGAGAATGTTACAGATAATGTTGGCAGCACGGTGGCACAGTGGTTAGCACTGCTGCCTCACAGCGCCAGGGACGCGGATTTGATTCCAGCCTTGGGTGACTGTGTGGAGTTTGCAAGTTCTCCCCATGTCTGCGTGGGTTTCCTCCGGGTGGTCCGGTTTCCTCCCACATGTGTGGGTTAGGTGGACAGGCCATGCTAAATTGCCCCTTAGTGTCAGGGGGAATAGCAGGGTAAATACATGGGGTTACGGGGATAGAGCTTGGGTGGGACTGTTGTCAGGACAGGCTCGATGGGCTGAATAACCTCCTTCTGCACTGTAGGGATCTAATTGCTAACTCATTCTTTGATACCTTTTTGAAAATCATCTGTTGGGATCGACAGAGGAGGCTAAAGAGAGCCAGTTCACTCCTCCTTACCAGCTCATAACTAATCTTCAGCTATCAATCTCAATTTTAAATTAACAATTGATGATCCAGCATCAATTACTGTTAGTGGAGGAGAGTTCCAAGCTTAGACTCATAGACTCCCTACCATGCAGAAGGAAGCCATTCGGCCCATCAAGCCTGCACTGAAACAATTGCACAAGGGAGAGAGTAGGGCCTCTTAAGGATCAATAAAGTAATCTATGTGCCGATCCACCAGAGATGGGTGAGATCCTAAATGAATATTTCTCATCAGTATTTACTGTTGAGAAAAGCATGGGCTTAGGGAACTTGGAGAAATAAATAGTGATGTCTTGAGGAGTGTACATATTACAGAGAAGGAGGTGCTGGAAGTCTTAAAGCGCATCAAGGTAGCTAAATCCCCTGGACCTGATGAAGTGTATCCCAGGACATTGTGGGAGGCCGAGATATTTGAATCATCGATAGTCACGGGTGAGGTACCTGAAGATTGGAGAGTGGCAAATGTTGTGCCTTTGTTTAAAAAGGGCTACAGGGAAAAGCCTGGGAACTACAGGCCAGTGAGCCTCACATCTGTGGTGGGTAAGTTGTTGGAAGGTATTTTGAGAGACAGGATCTACAGGCATTTAGAGACGCAAGGACTGATTAGGGACAGTCAGCATGGCTTTGTGAGTGGAAAGTCATGTTTCACAACTTTGATTGAGTTTTTTGAAGGGGTAACCAAGAAGGTAGATGAGGGCAGTGCAGTTGATGTTGTCTACATGGACTTTAGCAAGGCCTTTGACAAGGTACCGCATGGTAGGCTGTTGCATAAGGTTAAATCTCACTGGATCCAGGGTGAGATATCTAAATGGATACAAATTGGCTTCTTGACAGAAGCTAGAGGGTGGTTGTAGAGAGTTGTTTTTCAAACTGGAGGCCTGTGACCAGCGGTGTGCCTCAGAGATCAGTGCTGGGTCCACTGTTATTTGTCATTTATATTAATGATTTGGATGAGAATATAGGAAGCATGGTTAATAAGTTTGCAGATGACACTAAGATTGGTGGCATAGTGGACAGTGAAGAAAGTTATCTCGGATTGCAACGGGGTCTTGATCAATTGGGCCAGTGGGCTGATGAATGGCTGATGGAGTTTAATTTAGACAAATGCAAGGTGATGTATTTTGGTAGATTGAAGCAGGGCAGGACTTACTCAGTTAATGGTAGGGCGTTGGGGAGAGTTACAGAACAAAGAGATCTGGGGGTACATGTTCATAGCTCCTTGAAAGTGGAGTCACAGGTGGACAGAGTGGTGAAGAAGGCATGCTTGGTTTCATCGGTCAGAACATTGAATACAGGAGTTGGAATGTCTTGTTGAAGTTGTACAAGACATTAGTAAGGCCACACTTGAAATACTGTGTGCAATTCTGGTCACCCTATTATAGAAAGGATATTATTAAACTTGAAAGAGTGCAGAAAAGATTTACTAGGATGCTACTGGGACTTGATGGATTGAGTTATAAGGAGAGGCTGGATAGACTGGGACTTTTTTCTCTGGAGCGTAGGAGGCTGAGGGGTGATCTTATATAGGTCTATAAAATAATGAGGGGCACAGATCAGCTAGATAGTCAATAGCTTTTCCCAAAGGTAGGGGAGTCTAAAACTAGAGGGCATAGGTTTAAGGTGAGAGGGGAGAGATACAAAAGTGTCCAGAGGGGCAATCTTTTCACACAGAGGGTGGTGAGTGTCTGGAACAAGCTGCCAGCGGTAGTAGGCGGGTACAATTTTGTCTTTTAAAAAGCATTTAGATAGTTACATGGGTACGATGGGTATAGAGGGATATGGGCCAAATGCGGGCAATTGGGATTAGCTTAGGGGTTTTAAAAAAGAAAGGACGGCATGGACAAGTTGGGCCGAAGGGCCTGTTTCCATGCTGTAAACCTCTATGACTCTATGATTCTATGAGGCCTTATCTCCATAACCCCATGTATTTACTCTGCTACTCCCCGCAACACTAAGGGTGGAATCTTTCCATCCCACCCGCCACAGGAATCATAGCAGGTGAGACTGGACCATACGAACGTCCGTTGACCTCAGGCGGGATTTTCCGGTTTTGGGGTGAGCATGTCCGGAAAAACCTGCTCTTAGGCGAAATTTAGTATGCCCAATCAAACTAACCCACACATCTTTGGAGTGTGGGAGGAAACTGGAGCACCCGGAGGAAACCCGCATAGACATGGGGAGAACGTGTCCACACAGACAGTGACCCAAGACCGGAACTGAACCTGGGTCCCTGGAGCTGTGAGGCAGCAGAGCTACCCACTGTGTCGCTTCTACCATCCTTTTCATGAAGGCGTGTTTCCTAATTTCACTCCTGAGAGGTCTAGCTCCAATTTTTCAACATTCTCCAACCAGTGAAAAATGTTTACCCCACACCTTGCCCCTCTTTACAACTGCCTTTACAACTTTGATTACCAGAGCAGACACTCATGAGGGCGATGTTGAGAAGCAAAATTGTTGTTTCCACAGGCAGGAGTGAAGGTTTAACTTGTCTGCAAAGGTGCAATCAGATTCTCCCCCATAAATAGGTCTATGATTCTGCAACAGCAGCACACAGCCCACATCACAACTTGATGCCAAACAAGAATCAATGTACAATTCTCTATCCAAAGAGGACGCATATTAGTTTCATTCTTTGGCTAAAATTCCTGCGGAACAAGCATGAACACATTCAACTGCACCAAGCAGTGGATCAATAAAAGATTAGAGGTTTGTTTATGGTCTACTGACCTCACCTGAAGCACCCATTCCAAGTCAGCACGCAGCAGCACATGCTCCAGTCACATAATGGGGAGGCCTTCCAATTTAATCATTTCCTCAGGCCTTGGCACACAGTCTGTAAACAGAGCTCCGAGCATGCTGAACCTTGATTAGCCACAGCTTAGAATGCTGAGCACACTGCAGGTAGCAAGTTTCTGCCAGGTATCACTGTTATTACCAATGGGCCTGTACTCACCACACCATTAACTTTAAGTTTATTTATTAGTATCACAAGTAGGCTTACATTAACACTGCAATGAACTTACTGTGAAAATTCCCCAGTCGCCACACTCCGGCGCCTGTTCGGGTGCACTGAGAGAGAATTTAGCATGGCACACCTTTCGGACTGTGGGAGGGAACCGGAGCACCCGGAAAATACCCACATAGAAACGGGTGGCACAGTGGTTAGCACTGCTGCTTCAGGGAGCCAGGGATCCAGGTTCGATTCCCAGCTTGGGTCACTGTCTCCCTATGTCTGCGTGGGTTTCCTCCGGGTGCTCTGGTTTCCTCCCACAGTCCGAAAGGCATGCTGCTTAGGTGCATTGGCCATGCTAAATTCTCCCTCCGTGTACCTGAACAGGCGCCGGAGTGTGGCAACTAGGGGATTTTCACAGTAACTTCATTGCAGTGTTAATGTAAGCGAACCTGTGGCCAATAAATAAACTTTTTAACTTTAAGAGAACATGCAGACTCCACACATACAGTGACCCAAGCCGGGAATCGAACCCGGGTCCCTGGTGCTGTGAGGCAGCAGTGCTAACAACTGTGCCACCGTGCTGCCCACAACGTCATGTGAAAGTTAATAATACAGCAAACTGTTCAATAGCAACATATTTTAATAAAGTAATTAAGTACAACAGCATGATCTATTGTAATGGGACTATGGAACTGATTCCAACAATAAAAACTCTGCCAGGTGCCCAGCCTGCACCCAAAATGTAGTCTGGGTGAAAATTCTCCTTCCCGTAGATTCCGGTATGCTCTACCTGACAGGCTACCAGCCGCAACTCAAAGGAAAAAAACTGTTCTATTGTCTTTGGATGAGACAAACATCTACCTGTTCAGATGGATTTTAAAGATGCTGTGCTATTATTTGGAGGTGAGCAATGAGTTCTCATGCTCTCAGTTTAACTGGTCATTCATCTCATTTACTGTCTGTGGAATCATACAGTGCACAAGCGTAATTGTCCACGTAAAAACAGTGACTGCACTTTACCAGAAATCCATTGATTGAGGGCTTCAAAATAACCTGAGGACATGATTAAACTCTATATAAATCCAAGTTATTCCTTTCTAATAAATGTTCTGATATCAATGTTTGACCTCTTTTCCTACTGGCCCGACTAACCTTAAAGTACTGCAACATACTGAGCTCCTTACATATACAATGTAATAGGATATTCGCAAAATACTGCGGATGCTGGAATCTGAAACAAAAACAGAAAAATGCTGGAAAATCTCAGCAGGTCTGACAGCATCTGACGAAGGGTCATCCAGACTGGAAACGTTGGCTCTATTCTCTCTCCACAGATGCTGTCAGACCTGCTGAGATTTTCCAGCATTTTTCTGTTTTGGTATACAATGTAATACTTTATTTAAGAAATAAAGCACTTAATTCCAAACTAATTTATTTTTGAGTACACCCCATCATTCTCGTTGCATAAGCAAAGCAGCAAATCTCAAGAACACAAACGGAATAATTGACCATCTAGTCTGTTTTCCGTAATGAGATCAAGGGAGGAATATTTCTTAGGGCAGCACCCAGTGTTGGGTCAGTGTTAGCTCAATGGTAACTCTCTCAACTCTAAGTTAGAAGGTTGTGGGTTCAAGACTCACTCCAGAGACTTGCGTGCCTAATCTGGACTGCTCCTTCAGTGTAGTACTGAAGAAGTGTTGGAGGTGCCATCTTGTGGATGAGTTATTAAACTGAGGCCTGTCTGCATTGCTCCAAGTCATAAGACACATCGGTGAATTCATCTGGCAGCTGGTTGGAATTGTCCCTCCTGCCCTGGGAAATCTGATGCATTGTACCTTTGGCACTGGGTCGATTACCATTTTCAAACTATCTGTTCTGGCACATTTGGTGAAATTAGTTCTCATATTTTTACCATTTCTGGGTTTCCTTGCATTGGACTATTTCCTGTTTCTATGGATTGGATCAGTTTCAAAAGGTTGTGACTCTAGCCCAATCCATCACGCAAAGCAGCCTCCCATCCATTGACTCTGTCTACACTTCCTGCTGCCTCGGAAAAGCAGCCAGCATAAGTAAGGACCCCATGCACCCCGGACATTCTCTCTTCCACCTTCTTCCATTGGGAAAAAGATACAAAAGTCTGATACAAATGGACCTACTTCACACTAAGTTGATCTTTCTCTACACCCTCGCTATGACTGTAACACTACATTCTGCACTCTCTCCTTTCCTTCTCTATGAACGGTACAGCATGCAAGAAACAATACTTTTCACTGTATGCTAATACATGTGGTAATAATAAATCAAATCAAATCAAATCAGTTTGCACCTAGGATAAGTGTTCGCTGGACAATAGCAAACCATAGAACATAGAACATAGAACATTACAGCGCAGAACAGGCCCTTCGGCCCACGATGTTGCACCGACCAGTTAAAAAAAAAAAAACTGTGACCCTCCAACCTAAACCAATTTCTTTTCGTCCATGAACCTATCTACGGATCTCTTAAACGCCCCCAAACTAGGCGCATTTACTACTGATGCTGGCAGGGCATTCCAATCCCTCACCACCCTCTGGGTAAAGAACCTACCCCTGACATCGGTTCTATAACTACCCCCCCTCAATTTAAAGCCATGCCCCCTCGTGCTGGATTTCTCCATCAGAGGAAAAAGGCTATCACTATCCACCCTATCTAAACCTCTAATCATCTTATATGTTTCAATAAGATCCCCTCTTAGCCGCCGCCTTTCCAGCGAAAACAATCCCAAATCCCTCAGCCTCTCCTCATAGGATCTCCCCTCCATACCAGGCAACATCCTGGTAAACCTCCTCTGCACCCTCTCCAAAGCCTCCACATCCTTCCTGTAATGTGGGGACCAGAACTGCACACAGTACTCCAAGTGCGGCCGCACCAGAGTTGTGTACAGTTGCAACATAACGCTACGACTCCTAAATTCAATCCCCCTACCAATAAACGCCAAGACACCATATGCCTTCTTAACAACCTTATCTACTTGATTCCCAACTTTCAGGGATCTATGCACACATACACCTAGATCCCTCTGCTCCTCCACACTATTCAAAGTCCTCCCGTTAGCCCTATACTCAACACATCTGTTATTCCTACCAAAGTGAATTACCTCACACTTCTCCGCATTAAACTCCATCCGCCACCTCTCGGCCCAACTTTGCAACCTGTCTAAGTCTTCCTGCAAACTACGACACCCTTCCTCACTGTCTACCACACCACCGACTTTGGTGTCATCAGCAAATTTGCTAATCCACCCAACTATACCCTCATCCAGATCATTAATAAATATTACAAACAGCAGTGGCCCCAAAACAGATCCCTGAGGTACACCACTTGTAACCGCACTCCATGATGAATATTTACTATCAACCACCACCCTCTGTTTCCTATCCGCTAGCCAATTCCTGATCCAATTTCCTAGATCACCCCCAATCCCATACATCTGCATTTTCTGCAGAAGCCTACCATGGTGAACCTTATCAAACGCCTTACTAAAATCCATATATACCACGTCCACTGCCTTGCCCCCATCCACCTCCTTGGTCACTTTCTCAAAAAACTCAATAAGGTTAGTAAGGCACGACCTACCTGCCACAAAACCATGCTGACTATCACCTATCAATTCATTACTCTCCAAATAACTATAAATCCTATCCCTTATAATTTTTTCCAACATCTTGCCGACAACAGAAGTGAGACTCACCGGTCTATAATTCCCGGGGAAGTCTCTGTTCCCCTTCTTAAACAATGGGACAACATTCGCTAACCTCCAATCTTCTGGTACTATACCAGAGGCCAACGACGACCTGAAGATCAGAGCCAGAGGCTCTGCAATCACTTCTCTTGCCTCCCAGAGAATCCTTGGATAAATCCCATCCGGACCAGGGGATTTATCTATTTTCAGACCCTCCAGAATATCCTGCACATCCTCCTTATCAACTGTAATACTGTCTATTCTACTCCCCTGCAACCCAGTGTCCTCCTCAGCTATATTCATGTCCCCTTGCGTGAACACCGAAGAGAAATATTGGTTCAATGCTTCACCAATCTCCTCCGGTTCCACACATAACTTCCCTCTGCCATCTATAACTGGCCCTAAACTTGCCCTAACCAACCTTCTGTTCTTGACATACCTATAGAACGCCTTAGGATTCTCTTTAACCCTATCCGCCAAAGTCTTCTCATGTCCCCTTTTAGCCCTTCTAAGCTCGCTCTTCAACTCCCTCTTAGCCAATCTAAAGCTTTCTAGTGCACTACCCGAGTGCTCACGTCTCATCCGAACATAAGCCTCCTTTTTCTTTTTAACCAACAAAGAAACTTTTTTGGTGCACCACGGTTCCCTAGCCCTACCAATTCCTCCTTGCCTGACAGGGACATACCTATCACAGACTCGCAGTAGCTGCTCCTTGAAAAAACTCCACATGTCGGACGTTCCCAGTCCCTGTAATCTCCTAGTCCAACCTATGTTTCCTAATTCTCTCCTAATAGCCTCATAATTACCCTTCCCCCAGCTAAAACCACTGGCCCGAGGTTCATGCCTATCCCTTTCCATCACTAAGGTGAACGTAACCGAATTGTGGTCACTATCACCAAAATGCACACCAACTTCCAAGTCTAGCACCTGGTCTGGCTCATTTCCCAGCACCAGATCCAATATAGCCTCACCTCTAGTTGGCCTGTCTACATACTGAGTCAAAAAACCTTCCTGCACGCTTTGAACAAAAACTGACCCCTCTAACGAGCTAGAGCTATAACAATTCCAGTCAATATTAGTCAAGTTAAAATCCCCCATAACAATTGCCCTATTACTTTCACTCCTAAGCAGGATTGACTCCGCAATCCTTTCCTCAACCTCTCTAGAACTTTTAGGAGGTCTATAAAAGACTCCCAACAGGGTGACCTCTCCTCTCCTATTTCTAATCTCCGCCCATACTACCTCAACAGATAAGTCCTCATCAAACCTCCTCTCTGACACTGTGATACAATCTCTGACCAATAATGCTACCCCTCCCCCTCTTCTACCTCCTTCCCTACTTCGACTAAAACATTTGAACCCCGGGACCTGCAGCATCCATTCCTGCCCCTGCTCTATCCATGTCTCTGAAATAGCCACAACATCGAAGTCCCAGGTACTGATCCACGCTGCAAGTTCACCCACTTTATTGCGAATACTCCTGGCATTGAAGTATACACATTTCAAACCCTGCTCCACCCCACCTCTGCAATGCCGTGCATTGCAGTCCCCATCCATGCATCCCTCACTTTCAGCCCCACTACTCAGGATCCCTCCCCCCCCCCGAATCAGTTTAAACCTCCCTGCATGGCCTTAGCAAATTTACCCCCCAGGATATTGGTCCCCTTCTGATTAAGGTGTAGACCATCCTTCTCATAGAGGTCACACCTTCCCCAGTACGAGCCCCAATTGCTTAAGTACCTGAACCCCTCCCTCCTGCACCATCCCCTCAGCCATGAATTCAAACCTTCCCTCTCCCTATTCCTCTCTAAACTATCCCGTGGTACAGGCAAGAGTCCAGAGATAACCACTCTGTCAGTCTTGGCCTTTAGTTTCCACCCCAACTCCATAAATCCCTGCCTAATATCCCCTTCCCCTATCCTCCCTATGTCGTGTGTCCCCACATGTACAATAACTTGTGGTTTATCTCCCTCCCCCCTAAGAGTCCTGAATACCCTGTCAGACACATCCCGGACCCCAGCCCCTGGTAGGCAACACACCAACCCTGAGTCCCTACCTTTAGTTCCGACCCTCCTATCTGTCCCCTTAATTGTGGAGTCCCCAATCACAAGGCCCAGTCTTTTACAGCCCCTAACCACCTGAGCTTTCTCACTCGGCTCACCCCCAGAGATCTGCTCTCTATGCTCAGTTGATTCCTCCTCAACTGTAGCCTCCAGCACCGAAAACCTATTATGGAGGGGAACCGCCCCAGGGGATTGTCTTCCCGATTGCTTCTTACCCCTCCTCCTGGCATTGACCCAAGCCTCATTTCTAGGAGTTACTATTTCTCTATAACTCCTATCAACTTCCACCTCCGCCTCCCGAATTATGCGGAGTTCCTCTACCTCCCCCTCCAGCTCCTTTACACGCTCCTCCAGAAGCTGCAATCTAATGCACTTCTTACAACTAAAATCTCCTGAAACACTACTGGATTTCCTCACCACATACATCCCACAGGAGATGCAGCATACTGCCTGAACTGCCATGACAATGCATCATCTATAGCACACTGTACGGCAGTAAATACCCGTAAATTGTGCTTTCACACTGGTGTTCGTGCTTCTGATCTCTCACTCTTGCTGGTCTCTGCACATCCAATGCAGGGTGCAAATCAGACTGAGAATGCAGCAGCACAGAAAAGAGTGAGGGGACTACTAAGAGCACTGAGATGTTTCCTCAGTGCCCCTGTAGCGCAGATGTACTGATATCGACAATGCACTCAGCACGGTGAGTTTATCTGTCACATCTAGATTCATTTCAAGTCACCCTGTGCTAATTCTATTCCTTCCATCCCCATGCATAAGGACCCAATATGCATTAGTCAGTCATGCATTCCATTTATCTGTTCAATTACATAACATATTCAAGTCTATGGAAGTTTGTTAAAAAACAGTTTTTTTTGAAATCCAAATAAACTATGTTTTAGGTACTGTGGTTTTATAAGTTTTTTTATTAGTGTCACAAGTAGGCTTACACTAATTGCAATGAAGTTACTCTGAAAATCCCCTAGTCGCCACACGGCAATGCCTGTTTGGGTACACTGAGGGAGAATTTAGCATGACCAATGCATCTAACCAGTATGCCTTTCAGACCGTGGGAGGAAACCAGAACAACTGGAAGAAACCCATGCAGACACAGGGAGAACGTGCAGACAGTTGCCCAAACCAGGAATTGAACCTGGGTCTCTGGCGCTGTGAGGCAGCAGTGCTAACCATTGTGCCACCATGCCTCCCACTATCTCTGTTATCTGTGTTATCTGCAATGTTGCCAAAGAAGAGGAAGGAGCCAGTCAAGCTAGAGCCACCCCTTTTTAACCCAACCTGTCTGACATATTAAACCATTATTGAATAAGTCATCTGCCAATCTATTCCTTAGCCTAGTTTCCATTATTTTATTCAAAGTTGATGTAATGAATGGGCCTGTACTTCCTGGGTCAGAATTAAATCTCGTCCACCACTATCTGGTGGAACCAGGTTGAGTCATGTGGATTGTGTCCATTTAGTTACGGAAACCAATTTTCAGACCTTTATTCACATACATGAGGCTTTCTCAGTGTCATAATGTCCCCAGCCACTCCTGTAAGTCGGCCTTGCATCCTTTACAATGCTATCACCTTGTGGCTTTCTTCACATTCTATCTAGAGAAGCAACAGTCTAATTGGGGATCATCATGGAAAACTCTTCCCCTGTATATCAGTTACTAGGAGCCATCAGTTGGCATGAACTCACCTCTCTCCAAAAGGTGGACTGGATAAACATTCTGGGATACAACTTTCACTGAAACTTTGTCAGCAGAAGATTGTGGAAACCTTATTGTAGAAACAGGATAAATGGTTGTGATTAGCACTTTTATGCTTTTTTCTGGGGGCTGTTGCCGAAGTTACTACAGTAACTAAGGAAATTCCCAAGAATTACCAAATCAATAGAGCTTTCAACCAATAATTGGTGTGTAGATATGATGACTGAAGAAATAGACTACATGGTTTAGCGTAATGAAACATATATTTCTGTGCACTCATTGATATTTTAAAATATAGACACAATTGGTCTTCTTTTTAGACAGGGGCCTTTAAATGGAAATACATTCACTGCCAACTCGCTGGACGCTAATTCCCCTCAGTTTCAGCAAGCACTAACCAAAGACATTTAGCTTTATTGCTAGTGACTGATTTCAAAACATTGACTATTCCCTGACTGAACTCAGCTAGTGTTCTGCCTGTTTATCTGCAAAAGTGAACACACTACCCACCAAGCTGTCCATCACAGAAGGCTCCATTCAATCAAAGTCCCTGCCCTCTTCTCAAAGGTCTCAGAAGTGGCTGCCAGTGAAAATCTCTACCCCAGGCAGGGGCCGATCTTTTTGATGTGTGAGCAGTGGGGGGAGGGTTGTCACCTGACTGACAGTGTGCCATGCTTGGCAAAGTGAACAAACTGAAACAGCAGAGTGTCCCAATCATAGGAAAAACCCGGCTGTAAGATGTTTGGGATTGTGAATAATAGCCTCCCAGACCGATTAACCAATTCAAATTTCAAATCATCAAATATGTGGCCATCCTTGTGGAGTCCTTTCTGAGATGATTGGTGACATTTGAGCTGATGGCTTTCTGCAGGTAAGATACCTTGACTGTTAACCTCTTCTATGCCACTTCCAACAGGACAACATATCAATCTAAAATGCATTAAAAATCTCCGTGTTGTTTTCATTTATAAATTCCTATTGTTCACATTTATAATGAAAACTTGCTATGCAATTTGTCAATCTCTACCCCAGTGTAGACCAGGGTGCTGTGAATACGGGGTAGCAAAGGGTGGAACTGTTGTATCCCAGGGTTCAAGATCCCATGGGGTCTTGGTGTATGTTTATGTTCAAATTGGGGTCTTGGTGTATGTCTGTGTACAATTTGAGATCTTTGTGTATGTCTTTAAGGACAAGATGGCACCAGAGCATGGCAACCTCTTGCAAGATGTCCCCGGCACCCTCTCATTCTATCTTTTACTCTCGTTCTGTACTCCAACTCTCATAAACTCTCTAACAATGCTCTCTTTCAATCTCTTACCGATTTGGTGATCCTCAGGCTTTCTCTACACCTTAGCTATGACTGTAACACTATGTTCTGTACCCTCTCCTTTCCTTCTCCCTATGTGCTCTATGAACAGTATGCTTTGTCTGTATGGCACGCAAGAAACAATTCTTTTCACTGTTTCCCAACACATGTGACAATAATAAATCAAATCAAATCATACAACTTGGCGTCAGTGTATTTGCCCATTACAATTTCAGATCTTTGTGTATGTCTTTGTACAATTTGGGATCTTTGTGTTTGTCTTTAAAGTAAAGTTTATTTATTAGTCACAAGTAGGCTTACATTAACACTGCAATGAAGTTACTGTGAAAATCCCCTAGTCGCCACACTCAGGCGCTTGTTCGAGTACACTGAGGGAGAATTTAGCGTGGCCAATGCACCCAACCAGCCCGTCTTTCAGACTGTGGGAAGGAACTGGAGAACCGGGGGAAACCCACGCAGACACGGGGAGAACGTGCAGACTCCGCACAGACAGTGACCCAAGCCAGGAATCGAACCCAGGTCCCTGGTGCTGAGAGGCAGCAGTGCTAACCATTGTGCCACCGTGCTGCCCCTGTGTACAATTTGAGATCTTTGTATATGTCCATGTACAATTGGGGATCTTTCTGTATGTTCATGTACAATTTATTGATGGCAGTAAAGGGTTTAGTAAACAAGAGATAGGGTTATAACAAAGTCTGGAATGACGTAAACAGTTAGCAGCCGGGTGGACAATGGAAGATGCAGTTTAATGTGGATAAATGTGATGCATTTTGAGAGGAAAGCAAGGAATGGCAGAATACATTTCATGGGAGATAGTGAAGAGTGTTATAATTTTCTTTGTTCTTTGGATAGTCAGAAGCTTTTTCCCAGGGTGGAAGAGTCAATTACTAGGGGACATAGGTTTAAGGTGCGAGAGGCAAGGTTTAAAGGAGATATACGAGGCAAGTTTTTACACAGAGGGTGGTGGGTGCCTGGAACTCACTGCTGGGGGAGGTAGTGGAAGCAGATACGATAGTGACTTTTAAGGGTCGTCTTAACAAGTACATGAATAGGATGGGAGTAGAGGGATACGGTCCCCGGAAGGGTGGGGGGTTTTAGTTCAGTCGGGCAGCATGGTCGGTGCAGGCTTGGAGGGCCAAAGGGCCTGTTCCTGTGCTGTAATTTTCTTTGTTCTTTGTTTTTTGTTCTTTGTAAATGAACAGAGAATCCTGGTATGCAAATAAGTAATCCCTCAGAAGTAGAAATGCAGGTAGATAAAGGCATTAAACTGCAATTTTTAGAGTTTTGTGTTTTATAAACAGAACAAAAGCAAAGAAGTAAATATAAATTTGACAAAACCAAGCTGCAGATGCAATGATGCGTGTAGTTTTGTGCAGCACATTATATAAGATGATTTGAAGGATAAGAGAAAGTTCAGTGTGTATTCCCAAAGAAGATGTCAGGGATGGGAATTTGGAAGCTTGGAATACCAGGGCTATTTCCAGTACAGCTGGGAACCAAAGTAAAGTTTTCAAAATTAAAACTTTTGTTAAAGTGAATACAAAAAGCTTATTTTCTCAGGTTGGGAAGTCGGTAGTGAAGGGTGATCAGGAAGAAAAGGTGAAAGAAAAATCTATTTCTTCAGAAAGTTTTGGAAACATGGAATGCCTTGCCATGGAGAATGGATGATGCAGAGGGTAACACTTCCTTTCAGGGAAAATTGGAATCTTTTTTGAAGCAGAAAACAATATGAGGCTATGGGGAGAGTGAAGGACAGTGGGATTAGTTTGGGATTCTCAAACAGAAAGCAAGCACAGACACAATTGGCCCCGTGGCCTCCTTCTGTGCTCTAAACCTCTCGTTTTATGAAGGTACTGCAGTGGTACGAATGTCAGGAGGGTGTAATAATGGGAAAGAAGTTTACATAGGCTGTTTCCATTCTGAAGTGGACATGAGATTTAACAGTAGACGTATAAAAATAGGGAAAGAACATATAATTTTAAAACTTAATTAGATTTGCCAACATCCTCAAAGCTCTTTTGACTTGAAGACTTGGGCACAGAAATCTGGGTTCCATTCCAGGCTTCGGTGATTGTCTGTGTGGAGACTGCACATTCTCCTGTGTCGGCGTCGAATTCCCCTGGATGCTCCACCAGAATGTGGCGACTAAAGAATATTCGCAGTAACTTCATTGCATTGTTAACCTGAGCCGACCTGAAAGACTTAAAAATAAACTTTAAACATGAACTTTTAAAAAAGTACAGGTTCGATGGGACAAGTGCTACTGGGCATGAATAAAGCAATGTGGCCAGAATGCACAACTGAGGCTGACGAGATTCTGCTGCAGACCCCATTCTAAATAACTTGGACGAGCTGCCAGACATCGGAACATAGAAATTGGGAGCAATTCAGCCATTCAATCAGATCATGACTGATCTCTCCCTGGTCTCAAATCCACCTCCCCACCAGGTTTCCATATCCCCTTAACCCTTTTTTAAAATCAGAAATGTATCAATCACCTCCTTGAAACCATTTAATGATATATGGGGCAGCGAGTTCCACAAATTCACCACCCTTTGCGAGAGGTAGTTTCCCCCTCATCTCAGTTTTAAACCTACCGCCTCTCAACCTATACCTGTGACCTCTTGTTCTAGATTGCCCGACAAGGGGAAACATTTGGTCTAAGTTTACTTTATCAATCCCTTTTAGTATTGTATATACCTCGATCAGATCTCAGTACCTGCTGCACCCGCAGGCATCTTGCCCATGTGTTATATTGACTTTCTGACCACCAGCCTCACCAACGTCAGGTTGAGCGTCTTTGGTGAGTCCTTGGGGCACGGGACGTTGGTCCCAGAAATTCAGCCTCATTTGTGACACTTTTATACCCATAAAATGGGCGCAGTGATATCCAATTTCCAACCCTTGAGCTTGACCTACCATTTTCACTGCAACAAGAAATCAGCCAGTAACAAGTTAGATGTGGACCTTGTCGCCTCCTTTTTGTGTCCACTTAGAAAAGGTCCCATGCATCCAATTCCAACGCCTCACTTGTGAGGATATTGCTTACTGTGTTTAGCGCATTGCCATAGCTGACATTTATCCTGAATCCCACATGGATTGCATTAAAATATCCTCCACCACGGCAGTGACTTCAAAAGCACTATAGCCATTGTATCAATGCAGAGTCTTTCCTGCATTCTTTGTATTTGTTGGCTCCTGGTGAACTCCTAATCCACATTTCAATTATGACAGTGCTCAGAACTCCCAAAGGAAAATTCACACGCATCTGTTTGTAATATGGCACAATCAGAGTCAGCAATCCCTGAGAATAATTTTTAAAAATTGGTGCGGAAAAAAAAATAACAGTTTAAAAGGTTCAGTAGCTATGTAGACACAAAATTGGCTGAGTAATAGGAAACAGGGAGTAATGGTCAGTGGATATTCTTTGGGCTGGAGGAAAATTTGTAGTGGAGTTCCCCAGGGGTCAGTTTCGGGACCCTTGCTTTTCATGATATAGATTAATAATCTAGATCTTTGTGTGCAGGGGACAATTTCAAAGCTTGCAGATGAGACAAAACTTGGATGTGTTATAAACTGTGAAGAGGATACTGCGGAACTTCTAAAAGACATAAGCAAGTTGGTGAAGTGGGCGCAAAGGTGGCAGATGAAGTTCAATGCAGAGAAGTGTAAGATGATGCCTTTTGTTAGCAAGAGCATAGAGAGACGATATAAAATACGAGGTACAATTCCTAAGCAGGTACAGGAGCAGAGGGACCTGGATGTATACGTGCATTAATCATTGAAAGTAGTAAGGCAGAAGGAGAGAGCAGTTATTAAAGCATACAGTATCCCAGGCTTTATTAATAGGCACACGCAATACAAAAGCAAGAGAGTTCTGCTGAAGTGATACGAGACACTAGTTAAACCTTAGCTGGAGTATTGTGTACGAAAAGTCACAGGGATTTGTAATAGGACACATTTCCTGGGACTCCTGCTGTATTCAATATTTGTGGTTGTGGTTTGTGCTGATTTAAATAAGGCATGGGATTATAATGTTTACATATTGTGCAAACCACACATGCCAGTAGTTTGAACTCCATTTGCCCAAACATTGCCCATGAGATAACTGCACCCCTCCGTCAGACACATGGCACAATGATCCACCCTGTACCTGCCCCACATAAAGTCGCACATTACGTAATCCAATTCTAGAAAAAGCCTCTGGGTGGGAATGGGTTGAGAGAGATGGTGGGAAGGTGGGTGAGTGAGATTGAGGAATATTGTGAGGTGGCTCGGTGGAGTTGATGGATTACGATGAGAAGGTGGGCAGATGGACTTGGGGGATGTGGTGAGAGTGTAGGTAGGTGGATTTGAGGAATAGGATAAGAAGGCGGGAAGCTGAAGGTGGAGTTGAGGGATATTGAGATAGTAGTTAGGTGGGATAGGGATGATTGCATCTTTTGTTCTTCCCAACAATTCCTGCCACCTTGCATGTTTCCTTAAATCTATTGGGATTCAACCAAGCAGACACTCACATTTTCTGTAGCAAGATGCTATTCTCCTCAATGGGTTTCAGTTTTAGATACTTGGGAGGTTATATGTCCCCAAATAAATCTCAACATTTAGAAAGCATTTTGAACATTTTTAATCGGTCACCTTACTTTCTCAGTCTCATTAATAATCCCTGTCTAGTGTTTGTAGAGGAGATTTAAAAACTAATTTGCATAGGTTAAATTAAGGTAGATTTTGGTGAATTTCCTCCTTTGTTTCCCTAAATTTAAAGGTGATTTAGGTTAATTTTCTATTTCACATCTCGTGGTATGAAAAGGCCACTGAAAGCCACTTTCAGTACTTTCCCTCTTGCTTACTGTTCCTACTGTGACTATAATCCTTACCTTCGGAATATTAAAACCTTCAGATTACCTTTTTGCACTGTTGGGGAATCGACTTTGAAAAGAATTCCGAGAATGGTTTTGAAAAAGCTGCAACAATGTGACTTGTTTTTTAAAAGGAGATTGAAATCCAGAGTTGTTATTGAATAGGGTCTTGATGACCCTATGCATGAGGTTTAGACAGTGAGCTTCCTACTCCATTGACCTGCTCTCAGTGATGTGTGGCTAGCTTTTTTTAATTCCAGACTTATGAATTGAATTTAAATTCCACTAATTGCCATGGTGGGATTTGAGTCCATGTCCCCAGTGTGTTAGCCTGGTCCTCAGCATAACTAGTCCAGTGACACTACCACTATGCCGAAGACTTCCCCCTTCAAATGCACTGTATATGAATCACAGAAAGTTAACATGCAAGTGCAGAAAGCTCAAAGAAGGGCAAATGGCAAAAGGTGTTTGTATTCTTGGTAAGCAAGGGGTGATAGGTTATCAGGGTAGGTCCAATGTAGATTTGAGTTACTATCAGATCAGCCATGATCTTACAGAATTGCGGAGAAGATTCGAGAGGTTGAATGGCCTACTCCTGCTCCTTGTTCATCTGTTTAATGTTCATTTTTGTTACAAAATTGTTGGAGTATAAGACCATAAGAGTAATCTTATTATAATTATTAAGAGCATTAAATGACCTCGCGTGGAGTATTGCATGCTGTTTGGATCTCCTTATCTGAAGTACATGATTGCCTTGGAGGGAATGTAACTAAAATTCATTAGACTAGGATGAGGGATTGTCACATGAGGAGAGATTGAATAGATTAGATAAGATTTCTTGGAGTTTAGGAGAATGAAATGCAATCTAATTGAAACATATAAAATTCTGGAAGTGCTTCACAGGCTAAATGCTGAGAAACTGCAACAAGAGGTTATAGTCTCAGAAGCAGTTGGCCATTTATTTATTAGTGTCACAAGTAGGTTTACATTAACCCTGCAATGAAGTTGCTGTGAAAATCCCCAAGTCGCCACACTCCGGTGCCTGTTCGGGTACACTGAGGGAGAATTTAGCATGGCCAATCCACCTAACCAGCATGTCTTTTGGAGTGTGGGAGGAAACCGGAGGAAATCCAGATAGACACTGGAAGAATGTGCAGACTCCGCACAGACAGTGACTCAAGGCTGGAATCGAACCAGGTCCCTGGCACTGTGAGGCAGCAATGCTAACTACTGTGCCACCGTGCCGCCGAAATCTGACGTGTGGGAAAATGTTTTCACTCGAAGAGTAGTGGAATGTTGTACCTCAGAGAACTGTGACTGCTTAGTTGTTGAGTATATATTGAGTATATTGGTGGCACAGTGGTTAGCACTGCTGCCTCACAGTGCTAGGGATCCGGGTTCAATTCCAGCCTCGGGTCATTAGCTATGTGGAGTTTGCACATTCTCCCCGTGTCTGCATGGGTTTCCTCCGGGCGCTCTGGTTTCCTCCCACAGTCCAAAGATGTGCGGGTTAGGTTGATTGGCCATGCTAAATTGATCCTAACCTCAGAGGGATTAGCAGGACAAACATGTGGGGTAATGGGAATAGGGCCTGGGTGGGATTGTGGTCAGTGCAGACTCAATGGGCCAAATGGCCTCCTTCTGTACTGTAGGGATTCTTTGATTTTTTTTTATTCATTGGATGTGGGCATCACTAGTTATGCCAGCATTTATTGCCCATCCCTAATTTTCCCTGAAAAGGGGGGGGTGAGCTGGGTATCTGTTGGGTGTATTCAAGACAGCAGTCGAAAGATTTTTGGATACAATGGGAATTAAGGAGAGAATGTGGGAAGGAAGAGTTGAAGTGGCAGATCAGCCATGATCTTGTTGAGTGATGCAGCAGGGTCAAAGTGTCAAATGACCTGCTCCAACTCTTATTTCATATGTTATGGAACTTCATTGTAATAACTTTGTGACCTTTGCAGAGGGCAGTATGGCTTAAATATTTCATTCCTCTTGGGGCATTCTCCACTACCACACCTTTAGCCTTTGATCTGACTTCTCTGGACTGATCTAACAGATCAGTACAATAAGTGACAGCCCTCTGGTCCTTGGATGGCCAGCAATCTCTTTCTCTCTGGGTGTCTGGTGTCAATTCTGTTTTGTAGCAGGACTTGTGCATTTTCTCCTTTAACTGAATCCACCATGATTTGAGTATTGGACCCCTATCCTCCATTTGTCTCTTAGCAACCCAAAAGAAAATACTGGTATATTTATAAACCACATTCACAATCCAGTATTTTTTAATCACTGCAATATCCTTCCTGTCTGTTGCTGGCAGAGAAACACAGTCATTATTAACAGTGCCACTTCAAGTGATTCTAGCATTCAATCTCCTGTTCTTTGGGCTCCTGTACAGTGTTTATGATAACAAGGCATTAATAGGAATCACCATGAAAGTGTCTCTCAATACTTGATGGAATCAAACCTATTTTGTGGTTTTGTGGTTAAAGTAAATGTTAGCTCCCCAGAATACAGAATGAGTCAGAAGGATTTTGAATGATGCTGGTTTTCACAACACCTGGTTTTAGAGACTGGCCTTAGAGTAGTTTCTGGTGTGGGAAGGTATGTGGCTCACAACATAAGGGGTTCACTAAGTGGCATGCACCAGATTGAGGCAGTTCACAAGGCCACATCCGATTGCTGTATGGTAGACATCAGATTGCAGTATCTTTTTCTGCATTTGTAAATGCATTTCCTTTCGTTAGGACACGTGCTGTATTCCTGCAATTCCTGCAACAAATATCCACTGAAGCCGAACGCTTCATTGTGCATGTATTGGGGCCAGAGTTGTTACTCCCTTCATTGAAACAATCACTACCTACACCCCTTTAGGATCAATAGTAGCCTCTGTGCGCACTTCCCCCGTATATGCTATCCGTGTGCAGGGAGTTTATTCAATGCATCAATACTTACAGTTGATCTCAGAATCCATACAGTGGATCATAGAAGTCATAGATTCATTACAGTCCAGAAGGAGGCCATTCAGCCCATCGAGCTGCACCAACAACAATACCGCCCACGTCCTATATTCGTCACCCCATGTATTTACCCTGCTAATCCCCCGACATTAAAGGGCAATTTATCATGGCCAATCCACCTAACACACATCTTTGGACTGTGAGAGGAAACTGGAGCACCCAGAGGAAACCCACGCAGACACGGAGAGAATGTGCAAACTCCACACAGTCACCCAAGGCCGGAACCGAACCCAGGTCTCTGGCGCTGTGAGGCACTTGTGCTAACTACCGTGTCTCCCATGGGTCCTTGGGAATGGAGTCATTATTTCCAGGGGATCACCAAGAATGGAACATTACATATAGATTTTCCCATGATTGTATCAATGCTTGCAGAGTTCCTTAGGGATGTGTTATTACCAGTAAAGGTCTCTGCTACAGTGCACCTTGATAGCTACTGAACTCCAATACAAGCCTCTTGGGCATTCCCAACTCCCATTACACCTCTGTTGGGGTGGCCTTGCCTTCAGCTGCCTGTTGTCAGTTCTCCAATATCATTCCCAAACCTCTCATTCTCTCCACCTTCTCACCCCCTTTAAGTGTTTCCTAAACCTGCCTCTTTGACAAGACTTTGATGACCTGTCGCGCTATGGAGCTCAGTATCAACCTTCGTTTGAGAATGTTCCTGTGATATTGCCTCGGGATGTTGTGCTGTGTTGAAGATGCTTTGTAAGTACAAGCTGCTGTTGTTATTAGCTCCAATTTTGTAAATTTGGCTAGACAGGCACTGTGCTTGAAGCTTGGATGGTCTGCCAAATGAAGAAGCTTTCTCCAGCACATTTTGCAAAGCAAGTCCCTCTATTTGAACAAACTCCCTGGGTATAGATGATGTAGGATGCTGCAGATACATTAGAGAAAGCTCAGTTTTGTAGTCTAGATTGAAAATAGTTAAAGGAAACTTCATAGAATTAGGCAAAATCTTAAATGACATTGATAGATAAGGAAAACCTAAATTAATACTTCAAAGGAAACCAAGAATGTCAAACAAAAGAACATAGATGTGAATTATCCGGTCCCCAATCCACTTCCTAGCTCCCCAGCCACAGCCACTTCCAAACTCACCACCACTACCATTTGGGGCAGCACAGAGGTTAGCACTACTGCCTCACAGCGCCAGGGGCCCGGGTTCGATTCCCGGCTTGGATCACTGACTGTGCGGAGTCTGCACGTTCTCCCCATGTCTGCGTGGGTTTCCTCCGGGTGCTCCAGTTTCCTCCCACAGTCCAAAATTCGTGTGGGTTAGGTGAATTGGCCATCTTAGTGTCAGGGGGACTAGCTACGGTAAATGCATGGGGTTATGGGGATAGGGCCTGGGTGGGATTGTGGTCGGTGCAGACTCAATGGGCCGAATGGCCTCCTTCTGCACTGTAGGGATTCAATGATAGAAGGGCAAGGGCAGCAGATTCTTGGCAACACCACCCCCTTGGTAGTTGCCCACCAAGCCACTCACCATCCTGACTTGGAAACTTATTGCCATTCCTTCACTGTCATTGGGACAAAATCCAGGAATTCCTTTCCTAACAGCACTGTGGGTGTAACTACACCACGTGGACCGCAGCGGTTCAAGAAGGCAGCTCACCACCGCATTCTCAATGTCAGTTAGGAATGAGCAATAAATACTGGCCGAGCCAGCGAAGCCCACATCCCTTGAATGAATAACAAAAAATAATTGACTGATAAGAGAGATCCCGGCTTTTCTCTTCCCAAATCAGCACTCGAAGAAGCAACCTACTCCCCGAATCCTGTATCGGGCAATGCCCAGTCAGTCCCTCTGCCCAACCCAAGGCTCTCCGTGAGCCAGTGTTCACTCCTTGGTGCAGTTGAGATGCACCAAACTTTAAGACCATCACTTTCTGCATCTGCAAGTGCCATGTAATGTGGCAGAACCCAAGGAAACGTGGACATGTTACCACATTCAGTGAAAATCCAACATTAATTGGCAAAATGTGTAGTATAGAACAGGGCCCCCCCTGTGATGCTACACTAGTAAACTGGTGACATTATCCGATTTTGGCTTTGCTAGTCTGTTTCACATATTCAGTACACAGCATATTAATAATCCGTAATGGATCATTGCAATTTTATAAAAATTCTCACACATTTGCACAAGCTTACTGGATGATGATGTTACATATGCAATTGTACTGAGTCTTATGATTATGTAATACTGCAGCTGTAGCCTTCATGTGTAACCATCAATATATCAGACTAACTGAACCATTTTAAATGTTTTATCTTTTTTTTATTCATTCGTGGGACATGGATGTCGCTGGCTGGCCAGCATTTATTGCCCATCCCTAGTTGCCTTTGAACTGAGTGGTTTGCTTGGTCATTTAAGAGGGCAGTCGGAGTCAGACACATTACTGTGGCTCTGGAGTCACACGTAGACCAGACTAGGTAAGGATTTCCTTCCCTAAAGGACATTAGTGAACCAGATGGGTTTTTAACAACAATCAACAATGATATTATGGTCATCAGTAGATTCTTAATTCCAGGTATTTTTATTTATTGAATTCAAATTCCACCATCTGCCGTGGCGGGATTTGAACCCGGGTCCACAAAACATTAGCTGAGTTGCTGGATTAATAGTCTAGCGATAATACCACTAAGCCATCACCTCCCCTACATGGCAACCTTAGTCGATGCGCATTGGTAAGCAGAAGATGCCAATTAGGGGAACAATTTATAACCACATTCCGGCTCCCCACCACTTCCCCAGTCCGAACCTACTGCACAGAAAGGGTTATTTCATACTGTTATGCTGAGAATGCCCAAAGTAACCGTGGAGAAACCGTGTACCCTGTACAACATAGGATCAGTGAGCATCAACAGGCTCGTACCTGACACCAGTCAAAGCTTCTGATTACTATACAACTTTATAGTCAGCAACATTTCAAATTTGTAAGACTGCACACAAATATTTGATTTGATGTCCTTGAGGTCTATTCCCCCCCGTGCTGGGTCTGTGCTGCGTGTGGCATCAGAGGATACCAAAAACACCATTGTATGAAAGCAAATTACCGCGGATGAAAAAAAACCACAAAATGCTGGAAAATCTCAGCAGGTCTGACAGCATCTGTGGAGAGAGAATACAGCCAACATTTTGAGTCTGAATGACCTTACATCAGTGCATCATTGTGCCCAGAAGGAGTATTTATGGCATGAGAATGTTGACAGGTGCACACACGTGTGACAAGAAAAGTGAACTCTGCCAGCAATGAGACATCACCTTACACAAGGAGCTTGTTTTATAGAAGCTACAGTGCCGAAGGAGGCCATTTGGCCCATCAAGTCTGCACCAACTACAATTCCACCCAGGCCCTATTCCCGTAACACCTCATATTTACTCTGCTAATCCCCCTGCCACTAGGGTTAATTTAGCATGGCCAAACAACCTAACCCGCCCATCTTTGGACTGTGGCAAGAAACTGGAGCAAACCCACGCAGACACGGGGAGAAAGTGCAAACTCAACATAGACAGTGACCCGCGGCCAGAATCGAACACAGGTCCCTGGTGCTGTGAGGCAGCAGTGCTAACCACTGTGCCACCATGCTGCCCTGTTTGTGAACCTTGAGTCGAGATGTATTTGAAAGAAACTTGTGCAGGCAGTGGTTTACCGTGCATTATGTCAACACCATCATTGTTCCTTAAAAACATCAAAGACACTGAATATGTAAATGGGGTTTTAATTAATGTCATCAAGCTTAGAGCGCAATTGTTTAATACAAAATACAAACAATTTAAGACAGAAAATCCATGCCACGCACAAATCAGTCTCTGTTCAACCACCTTGTTACTTTTCTACCTTCGAGTTTCCTCGGTTTCACACCTTCCTTTTGCAAGAGCGTAGCGTGGAGATCCGTTTGCAGCTGATAATATGCGGCTGTTCACTGGGCGATACACATCAGGGAGTAACTAACTACTCTTTACATTTTCCTCCCTTCCCCTAGGGGGTATGTCTGGATTCTATTTGGTAGCTGAGACTTGCTGAAGACTGTCGGCCTGGAGCCAACAAGTGGTTCACCTATCCATCCTGCCTGAAGTTATTCCCGACTTATGAGAAATGTCCCATAGTTCAACCCTGTGCTGTCATTTCTCTTTGAGCCGACTCTTTACTAAGCACCAAATCACTGACAGGATATATATTTTATAGTGAATGGTTTCCTCATCCGCTAGTGAGACTGCTGCCAAAGGAAGATCTTCATTTTACACAGCACCTTCCCATCAGGATATCCCCAAGACATTTTATAAACAGTGAGTTACTTTTGATTACTTTTTGGTGTCATTGTTTTTATGTTAGCGAACAAACCAATTGATATACAGGGGAGGCAGTGGCGTAATGGTATGGACTAGTAATCCATAGACTCAGCTAATTGCTCTGGCAACCCGGGTTCGAATCCCACCATGGCAAATGGTGAAATTCTGAATTACAAAAAGGTTGCCCGGGTCTCCACTTCATGCCACCATCCAGTTAATCACTGCAGTTTTTACTGAGAGAACATGGCTGGCACGGTGGCACAGTGGGTTAGCACTGCTGCCTCACAGCACCAGGGATCCGGGTTCAATTCGCAGCTTGGGTCAGTGTCTGTGTGGAGTTTGCACGTTCTCCCCGTGTCTGCATGGGTTTCCTCCGGGTGCTCCAGTTTCCTCCCACAGTCCAAAGATGCGCGGGTTAGGTTGACTGGCCGTGCTAAATTGACCCTAATGTCAGGAGATTCGCAGGGTGGAGTTACGGGGATAGGGCCTGGGTGGGATTGTGGTCGGTGCAGACTCGATGGGCTGAATGGCCTCCTTCTGCACTATAGGGATTCAATGATTCTATGAACATGCAGTGTAGTAACAGATCACAACTGATCATTACACTCACCAGATGTGCCAATATGTAGCTGCAGCTTTGCTGGCAAAAGATGTAGGTTGAGGGGTGACCTGATAGAGGTTTACAAGATTATGAGGGGCATGGACAGAGTGGATAGTCAGATGCTCTTTCCTAGGGTAGAAAAGTCAAGTACTAGGGGACATGGGTTTAAGGTGCTTGGGGAAAAGTTTAGAGGAGATGTGTGAGGCAAGTTTTTTTACAGAGGGTGGTGAATATCTGGAACGCGCTGCCCGGGGGGGGGGGGGGGGGGGTGGTGGGAGCAGGTACGATAGCAGCATTTAAGGGGCAACTAGACTAATACATGGATAGGATGGGAATGGAAGGATATGGACTCCGTAAGTGCGTACGGTTTTAGTTTAGGTAGGCATCATGATCGGCACAGGCTTGGTGGGCCGAAGGGCCTGTTCCTGTGCTGTACTGTTCTTTGTTCTTTACAACAAGCATGTCCGTGGGACACTCCAATGATCCAAACCATTGGTTCCCAACCAATGTGCAGTGCTGTGAAGACCCTCTAAGTGTGCCGCAAAAAAAAATTCAAAATCTATGTAAACTAAATCTAACCTCTGTCTTCTGCTCTATGGACGACATCTCCAAGGCCCGATGAATCTTGGGCCTCCCCCACGCATGCTCCAGCTGCAAAAGAGCTGCACACGCGTGGTTTAGATTTGTCATGCTAGTCAGGCCCATGCCCATGGCCAATGGGGCTTGGAGCTGAAGACAAAGACCCCATGTGCCCGCACAAAAAACTCAAAAAGAGTACAAAAACTCAGGACAGGGAGAGGCTAATAAAAAACAGGCAAGAGGACAGGGAGAGGTTAAAGATGGAGTTCCCAGTAAAGGAAGAAGACAAAATAGGAGGAATGCCTCAGAATTTTACAGCATAGAGGCGTCCATGATATATAAGAGGTTGGGAACCACTGATGTCAGAAGACAAATTTTCAGGGCGATTGCAATATAGGAGCCTGCAGATATGGATGGTAACATTTTATTTTTATTCATTTGTGGGATATGGGTGTCGCTAGTTGGCCAGCATTTATTGCCCATCCCTAGTTGCCCGAGGGCAGTTGAGAGTCAACCACATTGCTGTGGCTCTGGAGTCACATGTAGGCCAGACCAGGTAAGGTTAGCAGATTTCCTTCCCTAAAGGACATTAGTGAACCAGATGACAATCGATAATGGTTTCAAGGTCATCAGTAGATTCTTAATTCCAGATATTTTTTTTATTGAACTCAAATTCCCACCATCGGCCGTGGTGGGATTTGAACCTGGGTCCTAGAACATCAGCTGAGTTTCTGGATTAATAGTCCAGCAATAATACCACTAGGCCATCGCCTCCCTCAGAGGGCAAGGATGGTCAATCCTGGCACATTAGCTGTTGCTAGGCCCCTGACAGGTACTGCCTTGAAAACTATGATGTACATAGTGATGGTGTGCTTTGAAAAAAATTAGCCAAACATTGATCCCTTAGCTGTCACCTCCTTTGAGAATAAAAGCGGCACAGAGATTAGCACTGCTGCCTCACAGTCAGGCTCCCGGGTCAATTCCTGACATCCCTCTGTAGAAATCTTCTAAATTCCTGGGAGTCAGAAAATTAGATTAATATGGACAGCAGCTCTTCTGCGCACAAATATTAGTTCACATTCCCAAGTAAAGACTGGTGTCACAGAGGAATGGCCCGTATTAATCAACGGGTAGAATTTATTATCAGCAAACACTGATCTATTTTTTTTTGGTGTCTCCCATCATGTTTCCTCACAGTGAACAGCCCGTTTACAATCTACGAAGATAAAAGATATGTAAGCAGAGACTCAGCACATAGGTCATACCGTAACCGAGAGGAGATTAGCTAATCGTCACACATACAACTAGCAACCAGCACAAGTCTTCTCGACGGCATGTTCATGCCTTTAAAAAACAAATATATGAAAATATTTTTAATAGAAAAACCTTCAAAAACACGGCACAGAAGTGGTGTCGCTGAGTAACTCATGCTGAGGGATATCACACTCGACGTACGGAGTTTACGAATAACTGCGGGCAATGTATAAAAATAAAACAAGCTGTAACTCGCAGTCTATGCAAAAATTAAAGGTTATAAAATACACTGAGGTTTAAAAAGTCTTGGGAGAACCGCTTTGTGATTGCTGGGTGCAGTTACGTCGTAAATACGCTCAAAAATAACTTGTTCACAACCCCGCCACAGGGTAGTGAGAGGGCAGCTCTGGCTGGATCGGTCTGTTATCCCAAACAGTCGACACAGCATTCCCACGCGGAATGAACAACCAAGCACAGGCTATTTCCTGAGTGAGGAAGGCATTGGGCCATGTACAACTGGTCCCCCACGCAAACAGAACGTTGCAGTTGTTCTGCTACTGTTTACAGTATTCTAAACTAACGGAAAAGAAAAGTTTGGTGTCCCCCTCTTCCCGAAATTATTTGTTCCAAAGCCCCCTGGTTTTATAATGGAGATGATGTGGGATTCAGAGTAGGCTGTCATTTCAATTATGTTGGCGGGAAGCTGGTGATATCAATTTCATTGATGGTGCATGAGGAGTCAGAGGGGATGCAGATCCGGGGACGAGTGACACCAAGGGCCAACATGGTTTCCTCCGGGTGCTCCGGTTTCCTTCCACAGTCCAAAGCTGTGCGGGTTAGGTGGATTGACCATGCTAAATTGACCCTACTGTCAGGGGGACTAGCTAGGGTAAATATGTGGGGTTACGGGGATAGGGCCTGGGTGGGATTGTGGTTGGTGCAGACTTGATGGGCCGAATGGCCTCCTTCTGTACTGTAGGGATTGTATGTCTGATTGATCGTAGCAAAATCCTGAAGAAAGAATATCTTACAGCATCTAATTAATTTCTGACCCTATGGTATGTACGGAACAACAAAATACTCAGTCTTCAGCTCCACTGAGGTTGTTCAGATGAGAGTTGCAGCACCTGGAACAATATCTTTGGTGCAATGAGTTAACAAGTGGATCTCTCCACTCAGCCTGGGTCTGAATCTAACCTGGACCAATGGGACGAAAGCCCAGTCTTATAAAGATCTTTCACAACATGAGATTAGACAGAAACGATGTTCTAAAATCTAATGGGAACATTCAGAAATACCCAAAGTTTTAACAGTTTTAGTCAGAAGGGCAAGAATGAGGATTTCAGGCTGGAGCAGCAACACACATCCTCCAGACTCCAGGACTAAGGCCAGACACCAGACTACAGGACTAAGGCCAGACTCCAGAACCAAGGCCAGACTCCAGACTACATGACCAAGGCCAGACTCCAGACTACAGGACCAAGGCCAGACTCCAGATTACAGGACCAAGGCCAGACTCCAGAGCTAAGGCCTGACTCCAGACTACAGGACCAAGACCAGACTCCGGACTATAGGACTAAGGCCAGACTACAGAGCTAAGGCCTGACTCCAGACTACAGGACCAAGGCCTGACTCCAGACTACAGGACTAAGGCCTGACTCCAGACTACAGGACCAAGGCCAGACTCCAGAGCTAAGGCCAGACTTCAGAGCTAAGGCCAGACTCCAGGGCTAAGGCCAGTGGGAACATCGAACGGGTCATCAGGTTGAAATTTTCAGTTGTGACACTTTAATCTGAGACATCAACCCATGCCATGAAGATGGTAAAAAGGGGCCAGCAGCAACAGTGATGAGTCGGTGTCTCTGTGTTGGAGTTATATGGAATTGGATGCTGCAGTTTGGTGTTATTGTCCTGTGCCACCTTCATATTCACAACTGTTTCCTTCCAATGTATAATAATTCCTAACAAAATCACTGGAACCTTAAATGGCGCAAACCTCCTGATCATCTGATTTTGTTCCCAGGTGCTCTCTGTTAAAGGCAAATGACATTAAACTGAGCCCTCTCTCCCCAGGAAGGTTAAATACTTCCTTTAAAATGAGATTACTGCTGGTGTCCGGAATCGCGGCGTTTATCAGAGGGGATGAAGGAAAGGAACTGAAGATCCCACGTTGCGTTCGGGTTGGGAGTAGTGGCTTTTGCTGGCTGCCATGTTACCTTAGCTCTGTGTTATTCCGGTGGTGAGGGAGGATGTGGGATCAGGAATATTAGATTTTACACAATGCAAGAATCCTTTTACAAAGGCAACACCACCCTCTGCTGTTCAACTGACAGAATGCCAAGCAAATTACTTCTTATCAAATCCTTAATGTGCCCCAAGGTAGGTGAGAGAGACGCCGTTTCTGCTCCCCTTTGCTTTGCAAATATAACTAAATGGTTTCTGTCAGTATATTTATATTAATCCAATCATTTGGTTGAATTATTTCTTTTGCCAATTTTCTTCAATCTCTGCGTTAGGCACTGGATCCTTGACAGATTATTTCCACAGATCACCCTCTGCAACCTCTCTCTCGTGTCCAGATTAGTATCATGAGGTTATTTACTATTTGAGATGTCAGAACAGCGACACTCTAACCCTGTTTAACACAATGTCAACACAACAGCCTCTCAGTCCTCGATGATTTTCCCTTTTCTAACTTGGGGTACTGAGGCCAACTATAACTTGCCATTGCCTGCCACCCGGCTGAAATCTATTCATTCAGCATGTACAGGGGGTCTCAGCGGGACTTTTGTGTTGTGTCCTCTAGCACTGAATAAAGTTGCCCATTCGGTGAGCCAGCATTTCTTACTGGTACCCAAAATTCAGCTTCTTCCCTGCTGCCATCAGACTTTTGAATGGACCTACCATATATTGATCTTTCTCTACGCCCTATCTGTAACACTATATTCTGCACCCTCTCCTTCCCTTCTCTCCTATGTACTCTATGAAAGCAAGAAACAGAAATTTTCATTGTATCCCAATACATGTGACAATAATAAATCAAATCAAAAAAATTCAGGCCTCCAACACTCCCCATTATTAGCTACACAGCTAATTTCTTAATCACCAGCAAACATCTTAATCATTCCACCAGGGTTTAAGTCTAAATCATTGACATATATCTCAAAAAGGCAGCAGAGCATTGAGCTCTGCGAAACCCCACTGGAAACTGCCTTCCTGTCACAAAAACACTCATCAACCGTTACCCTTCGCTTCCTGCCACTGAACCACATTTGGGGCCACTTTCCCTCGCCTCCCTTGAGCTTTTCCTTTTCTGACCATTCTGTCACGTAGGACATATCAGAGAATCGCTACAGCACAGGAGGCCATTCAGCCCATTGTGTTTCCGCCCGCTCTCGAGATGAGCGAAACGCCCCCCCACCTTCTCCCCATAACCCTGCACGTTCTTCCTTTTCCAATTCCCTCTTGCATGCCTCAATTGAATCTGCCTCCACCACAATCTCTGACAGCGCATCTCAGACTGGCTGCTTGAAAAACATTCCTCCTCATGTCCCCATTGCTTTGCTTGCCAATTACTTTAAATCTATGTCCTCTCATTCTTGACCCTCCCAACAGTTTCTCCCAATCTATTCTGTCCAGATCCCTCATGATTGTTAATAGCTCCATCAAACCTTTTCCCAACCCTCTCTCCTCCAAGGAGAATAGTTCCAGCTTCTCCAATCTATAACTAAAGTTTCACATCTCCTTCCCCACTCTCATAAACCTTTTCCACATTCTCTCCGATAGTAATCACTATTTCCCCTCCTAGCCACTCAACATCCTGACTTGGAAATATGGCGCCATTCCTTCAGTGTCGCTGGGTCAAAATCCCAGAGCCCCCTCCCTAACAGCACTGTGGGTGTACCTATACCACAAGGACTGCAGCGGTTCAAGAAGGCAACTCACCATCACCTTTTCAAGGGCAATTAGGGATGGGCAATAAATGCTGGTCTAGCCAGCAACACATCCCATAAGTGAATTTAAAAAGATTTGACACGGACAATTCATTCACCAGCAGGTACACATGGAGACCATACTATTGGTCCCAATGAGTAATCCCATGGAACACCGGGCAAGTGACTAAAATTTAGTAACGTCTTCATGGAACGAGAGTATACTGTTTACCAGATACAAAACAGTGGTTAAAATCCACACCCTAGCTATGGCGGTGACATTATATTCTGCACTTTCTCCTTTCCTTCTCTCCTATGTACTCTATGAATGGTATGCTTTGTCTGTCTAGCGTGTAAGAAACAATATTTTTCACTGTATGCCAATACATGTGACAATAATAAATCAAATCAAATCACAACTTTGGTCCCATTGCTTGAGGAGGGATGTATTTGCATTAGAGGCAGTTCAGAGGAGGTTCACTAAAATGATTCCAGAGGGGCAGGATTTTCCAACTTCACTCGGGCCATATCGTAAAATCCCGCCCGAGGCCAACGGAGATTTCCGTTCTAAGACCCTCGGCCGCTCCAATTCCATGGCGGGCGAGGGTGTAGAGTTCCAGCCGAGGGGTTTGTCTTATGAAAAGAGATTGAGCAGTTTAGGCCGATACTTCCTGGAGTTTAGAAGAATGAGGGGAGATCTAACTGAGGTATGCAAGATGCTGAAGGGGATTGATGGAGTAGACAGAGAGAGGACGTTTCCTCTTGTGGGGCATTCTAGAATGAGATGAAGAGAATTTGCTTCTTTCAAAGGATGATGGATCTGTGAGATTCGCTACCCCAGAGCGTGGTGGATGCCAGGACATTGAGTAAATTTAAGGGGGTTATGGACAGATTTCGTCAGGGTTTGAAGGGTAATGGAGAATGGGCCGGAAAGTGGCGCTGAGGCCGAGATGAGGTCAGCCAATATAGTATTGAACAGTGGAGCAGGTTCGAGGGGCTGAATTGCCAACTCCTGCTCCTTGTTCTTACGTTAACACCTGTGGAATGAAAGTTCAAACCAACACTTATATGTTTGGGCAATCTCCACTCTGCCTCGCCTGTATAAAATGGGAAAGTAAACCGCTCCCCACCCCCCCTCCCTCTCCCTCCCCAACTCCCCCAATAACGTTTTCACCTCACTGCATGTTTCTTACGGCAGAAGCAGAGATTTTTTTTTTAGCTGGACTTTGTCTCTTGATTAAATTAATGCAGACTCCACCATTTTTGCACATTTTCTTCACTAACTTTGCCTCAAGATTGCCGGGCTCAGCTCCCAGTTCTCGTTGTCCAGACAATGGCAGCCTGATTCCAGTGGTTCGCTGAATACTCTTGCAAATTTTAGTAAAGTCAACCCATCATGGTGTGGACTGGCATAACCTCAAAATCTCAGATGTTTTGGAGCTATAACATCAAAGGGAACAACTATGGTTAAACCATCACGATTTGTGTCATTCCTATTTTTGAAGGGAAGCATTCTAAGAACCCCATGATGGACTGGTACCTCGTCTGTGGGCGTACCCTCCCTAATGCCCAGTGCCTGTCAGTATAGGCTCCGACTCCCCGCAACCCTGAACCGGAGTAAGCGGGTAAGTGAGAGTGAGGAATAAAACGGTAACGAATTGTGAAACAGAATTCAGTTGAGGGAACACAGGGACAGAGACGTGTTCCAATCGCCAACTCTCAACGCTAGGTAGAGCGTCTCGGAGAATGTCTGCTGCTGGAAAGTACAGATCAAGTTTAGCTTGCTGCCTGACACGCTGTAAAAAGAGATTACTCCAGCATCAAAATCCACAAACACTCCCACTCTGGAGGATATCTGAACATTTAGATCGGTGATATTGCCGCTGTGCTCAGCCAACACAGAGCGGGACCCTGAGAAGTAACTCCACAAGTTATTGTTACTCCCTGAGCACACAATCCAGGACTTGCTGCTCTCCCCCAACAAACACTCTTTATCCCGACCCTTTCGCCTAATGCTGCCGTAACAGACCCCAACTGCCCATTTGCCGCGGTTGCCTGCAATCTCCACCTCCCAATAGGAGCGCCCGCCGTCAATTCCCTCGGAGCAGAGCACCTGCCCCCAGGCGTCGAATCTCTTGCGATGGGCGGGGTAGGGGTGTCGGTACTGGGACCCAGACGCCACCCTCTTATCATCTGACAGAACCAAGCTACGATGAGCGGTCTCCATGTCTAGAGTCGGTGTCTGTCCGTCTGTGAATAAAGCAACATGCGAGTGAATACCTGCTCTCAGCTGCAAAGCTTCCCTTATCAATTCTACTCAGCTTGCTTTTAATAGCTGTCTCGAGTGCACTTACAGTAGCTTCAGCTGTTCTTGCCATAACTCTCCCCGTGTCTGCGTGGGTTTTCTCCAGGGGCTCCGGTTTCCTCCCACAGCCCAAAAGACACGCCGGTTAGGTGGATTGGTCATGTTAAATTACCCCTTCGTGTCCCAAAACATGTAGATGAGGGGAATTAAAAGTTTAAAGTGTATTTATTAGTGTCACAAGTAGGTTTACATTAACGCTGCAATGAAGTTACTGTGAAAATCCCCTAGTCGCCACACTCCGGCCCCTGTTTGGGTACACTGAGGGAGAATTTAGCACCTAACCAGCACGTCTTTCGGACTGTGGGGGGAAACCGGAGCGCCTGGAGGAAACCCACGCAGACATGGGGAGAACGTGCGGACTCCGCACAGACAGTGATCCAAGCTGGGAATTGAACCCGGGTCCCTGGCGCTGTGAGGCAGCAGTGCTAACCACTGTGCCACCGTACCGCCCCATGTCACCGAACGGTTACATTTAGCAGGTTAAATGCGTGGGGTTAAGGGGATAGGGTAGGGTAGGGTGTGGGCCTAGATAAGATACTCTGTCAGAGCGTCAGTACGAACTCGATGGGCCAAATGCTCTCCTTCTGCACAGTAGGGATTCTATGATAAGCTAAATTTGGTTTATATCATCTTCATCTCAACCTTGATGCATAACTTGCAGGAAGCAGGATATGGCTTTGCTTGTGGATTTGGTGTGGTTGACACTGGATATAAAAGATAGACTAGATACACTTCTCAGTAAAGGATGGAAATCCCTGCTGGACACAAGTGCATGAGTGCAACTAAGTAAGCAGAGATAGGCATAGGTTATTTGATTTAAATACTGCCCACACCACATCTTCGGCAATCTCCTAACGGGCACAAGTCATGGCAGAACATGCCAGCTCTGGGGGGAGGGAACAAATAGGAGTTACTGAGCTGCTTCTCCAGAAAGAGGATAAGACTGTCCTCATTAGTTCTCTTGGTAAGGGAACGAAAAATAACTTTTGCATCTTAAGATCCGAGTTAAATCCGCGCCCCGGACTGTGCCCTACATTTCTCATTCCAGTGCCTGGGCGCTTGCTTCTACCCATTCCAGTCGCCCAATTCCCAGGCCAAGCCAGGGAAACACCCAACCCAGCAGGAGGCCCTGCTTTGGCAATGCCATCTCCTATCGCACTAACCTTGTTTGGAGTGCTACTGCACCACGGTCCAATGGAAAACCTAGTCAGAAGCCAGGATCCTGTGGATCAGGGATTAGCTCCATTTGCAAACCCCCTCTGCCACATCCATCAGCCTCCCATCCATTGACTCTGTCTACACTTCCCGGTGCCTCGGAAAAGCAGCCAGCATAATTAAGGACCCCACACACCCTGGACATTCTGTCTTCCACCTTCTTCCGTCGGGAAAAAGATACAAAAGTCTGAGGTCACATACCAACTGACTCAAGAACAGCTTCTTCCCTGCTGCCATTAGACTTTTGAATGGACTTACCTTGCATTAAGTTGATCTTTCTCTACACCCTAGCTATGACTGTAACACTACATTCTGCACTCTCACATTTCCTTCTCTATGAACGGTATGCTTTGTCAGTATAGCGTGCAAGAAACAATACTTTCCACTGTATCCCAATACATGTGGCAATAATAAATCAAATCAAATCAAATATCAGTTCCACCCAGTGCTACGGCAAGACTGAGATGGAAGTGCCAGCAATTTATGACACAAATGCTTTTGGTGCAGCAAGCTATTTAAGCTTGATATTCCAGCTTCCCCGAGTTACAGTTTTATTACATAGATTGGAAAGCCTTGATGCAGTTTGGTAAATGACACAGTGAAGTAAAACTGGGTGAACAGTGTTAGACCGTAATACCATAAGACATAGGAGCAGAATTAGGCCACTCGGCCCATCAAATCTGCTCTGCCATTCAATCATGGCTGATTTTTTTCTCATCCCCGTTCTCCTGCCTTTTCCCTATAACCCCTGCTCCCCTTATTAATCAAGAACCTATCTATCTCTGTCTTAAAGACACTCAATGACCTGGCCTCTACAACCTTCTGCGGCAAAGAGTTCCACAGATTCACCTCTCTCTGGCTGAAGAAATTCCTCCTCATCTCTGTTTTTAAAGGATTGTCTCTTTAGCCTGAGGTTGTGCCCTCTGGTTCTAGTTTTTCCTACTATTGGAAACATCCTCTCCACGTCCACTCTACCCAGGCCTCACAGTATCCTGTAAGTTTCAATAAGATCCCCCCTCATCCTTCGAAACTCCAACGAGTACAGACCCAGAGTCCTCAACCGTTCCTCATACGACAATCTCTTCATTCAAGGGATCATTCTTGTATCCTCTGGACCCTTTCCAAGGCCAGCACATCCTTCCTCAGATACGGGGCCCAAAACTGCTCACAATACTCCAAATGGGGTCCGACCAGAGCCTTATACAGCTTCAGAAGTACATCCCTGTTTTTATATTCTAGCCCTCGCGACATGAATGCTGACATTGCATTGTTGTACTTACACACAGTCGCCATGATGTCTCGATCCCTCTCGAGTTGCGAAACCACTTCATACTGTTTCTGTACCCAGCTTATCTTATCTGCGGTTATTTTATTGACGTCGGGGGGAGGTGGCTGTGGCGTGAGCGGTTCAGAGGCTTCTTTTATTCTGAAGAAAATGTGTAGGCCGCGTTAAAATACAAACAAGTGTTGCTGCATAAATAAACCAAATAAATACACTGCATAGTAAATCATAACACTCTCTCCTGGAAAATAAGCCTATCGCAATCATTGATCGACTGGTCGCTGTGATGACCTGGTACATTTAAAGTGAAAGGGTTCACAGTGAAGGAAAGGCCGACCCGTAGTTAATACCGAAATCAGGAAGAGAGACGGGCCAGAACTCGAGCTCTGGTCGGACAGGAAAACTTGTTTCTGTAGCGTAGTGGTTATCACGTTTGCTTAACACGCGAACGTGCGGAAGGTCCTCTGTTCGAAACTGGACGGAAGCGTTCGTTAAGTTTTCTCATGTAACGTGAGAGAAATCTGAATGATTTCAGCTTGTTGTTGAAAATGATCCGAATCTCGATGTTACAGCCATAGTATCTTTGGGTGGCACGGTGGCACAGTGGTTAGCACTGCTGCCTCACAGCGCCAGAGATACAGGTTCGATTCCGGGCTTGGGTCACTGTCTGTGCGGAGTTTGCACATTCTCCCCGTGTCTGCGTGGGTTTCCTCCGGGTGCTCTGGTTTCCTCCCACACTCCAAAGATGTGCGGGTTAGGTGGGATTGGCCATGGCAAAATTGCCCTGTCGTATCAGGGGGACTAGCTAGGGTAAATGCATGCGGTTATGGGGGTAGGGCCTGGGTGGGATTGTGGTCGCTGCAGACTCGATGGGTCTGTAGGATTCTATGACCATGACTCTATGAGAAAATTGCGTGCCTGGAGAAGCGCTTGGGAGGACATAGTGGAAATAGGCAATATCCAATCCACATCACAAGGAGGCATTATTCTTACACCCTCAGGTATATGAATGTGATTAGACAGAGAGCAGTGTGCGTGCACTCCTGGACATAAGACACAGTGACCACTCACAAGAGAGAGAATAGTTAAGGTAGGCCTGAAATTTGTAAAGGGCTGAGCAAACTTGATGAATGGGGTGACTTTGCGCGCACTCTGGTATAATTTAATCAGATGATTATACACACATTCGCTTCTTGATTAATGGTGTGATCTTGAACACTCAGGGGTCAATTCTAACTGCTGGCAGCCGGCAGAAAATGTGCAGATTGGTCGTCCATTTCCTGTTTGGCGGAAACTGTTTAATGGGGTGAATTTAGATTGACTCAGGTGCCTGGTTAATGGAGCGGTTATACATACACCCCAGATCCCCGGATAACGTATTGAATATAAATTCAAATATTCCCTTTATGGATTATTTACAAATGCGCTCAGTTTCCCATTTACTGGGTCATTTATGCACACCCACCGTCTCATTTAATGGACTATTTGGACGTAGCCACAATCATTTATTGGTGCAACAGAGAAGCCACGAAGCCAAATTTGACAGTGTGACTGCTACAGATATTCTCCAGATGTTGAACAGTTACAGGTTACTGCCAGAATTTTCTGTCTACATTCTCCATGCCATGATTATCATCTTTTCCATTGCTGTGAATGTGGGTTAAATTGCAGGTGAGCAAGAGGTATCCAGAGGATTTAAATATTTCACCATTTTAAAGTGTGTTCATTTCAGGAAGAATCTATTTGATTAGCAGAGAATGTAAATGAATGCTTTATACAATTTAGGGACATCTCTATTCAGTTATTCATTAAATAAATAAAGGATTTGCATTTACATAGGGACTTTTGTGTTCTCATGTTGTCCCATGGCATCTTGCAGACAATAAATTACTTTGAAATATATTGTAATGTGCGAACTGTAGCAGCTTAATCATATACAACAAAGTCCCTGATGGCGGGATTGACGTATGAGGAGAGATTGAGTCAGTTAGGATTATACTCGCTGGAGTTCAGAAGAATGAGGGGGGGAGGAATCTCGTAGAAACCTATAAAATTCTAACTGGACTAGACAAGGTAGATGCAAGAAGGATGTTCCCGATGGTAGGGGTGTCTAGATAGACTGGCGGTCATAGTCTAAGGGTAATGGGTAAACCTTTTAGGACTGAGATGAGAAGAAATTTCTTCACTCAGAGAGTGGTGAACCTGTGGAATTCACTACCACAGATTGCAGTTCATAAGTTTATAAGATATAGGAGAATTAGGCCATTCGATCATGGTTGATTCAGAGATAAATGTTGGTCAGGGCATGTTATGAAGTCCCTGCCCTCTTTAAATCATGCCCTGGCATTTTCATATCCACCTCTCAAGGATGGGCAATAATTGCTGGCCCAGTCAGCGATGCCCACATCCCATGAATGAACATAAAAAAAACGAACAGCAGCTTGGTTTAACGTCTCATCTGAAAGGTAGCTCCTTCGACAATGCAGCACTCCCTCAGTGCTGCACTGAAGTGTCAGCCAAGATACCTATCATTAGTGAATGATATCAAAGTAAATTTCACTTACCTCAATCCCATTGAATTAAACCCCTGAAACAAGGAGAAAAAAGGATTAATACAAAGATTGCATAAGATGTAAGAAATATCAGTAATACTGTTGGAGAATAAATGCTGAGATTCAATGATATTCTCTGAAAGGCATTATTCAGAGTTTCTTGTGGATCTATTTATCACAAAGCAAACATACCCAGTCCCTCTGCTGGCTGCTGTTTTTGGAATGTAACAAATTATATGAACCAAATACAGCAGAACCCGTCTAACAAGCCAGGGAACAAGTTCCTCACACCTAAATAAACAAACTCATGTGAGAGTGTGATATGTGCTGACTAGAAACCCAAGGGGTGGCATGGTGGCACAATGGTTAGAACTGCTGCCTCACAGCGCCAGGGACCCGGGTTCAATTCCAGCCTCGGGTCACTGTCTGTGTGGAGTTTGCACATTCTCCCCGTGTCTGCATGAGTTTCCTCAGGGTACTCCAGTTTGCTCCCACCATCTAATGATGGTGGATTGGCCATGCTAAATTGCCCCTTAGTGTCCCAAGATGTGTAGGTTAGGTTGTGGGTCCAAGTCCCATAAAGAGACTTGAGTACAAAAATCTCGGCTAACACTCCACTGCAGTACTGAAGGAGTGCTGCATTGTCAATAGTGCAACCTTTTGATGAGATGTTAAAGATCCCATGGTACTATTTCAAAGAAGGGCAGGGGAGCTATCCTTGGTGTCTTAACTATTATTTGTCCCTCAATCAATATTACAAAAATAGATTATCTGGGGGGAGATTTAAAAAACTAAGTGCCCAAAGTGGGGTAAACAGGAAGTTTTCCTACCCGTTTTTGGGCACACTTAAGCAGGAGAATTTCCGGCACCCTAACTACTGGGGATTCAGACCAGTAGTTTGGGGAGCGGGGGTCTCTAATCCCACCCGGGAGTCTGGGAGATCGGTGCACACACACAGGCCACCCCAATCACAGGTATCCCAATGGCTGCCCCGACCGCCAACCTCCCAATGTCTTCGCCAACCCCCTGCCCCGGTGGCCAGCCCAACCCACACCCCCATGGCCAGCTCCGATCGCCACCCACCCTCACCCCGTGGCCAGCCCCAATCACCACCCAACCCCACCCCATGACCAGCCCCAATCGCCACCCCTCCACCCCAAATCGGCCCATCCCTGGCCTGGCCCTGCGCCCCCCCCCCCTTACCTCCCCTCAGGCTCCCCCTCAGGCCCCACCCTTGACACTGCCCGGTGCCTGGTGGGCAGTGCCAGGGTGCCCGGTGTGCACTGCCAGGATGCCAGACTGGCAGTGCCAAAGGGGAACCTCACCGTCTCCCCAACCTCCCGGGGGGGGTGGTCTCAATGGCCTCTGCTCCCACCAGCAAGGCCATCATGCCTGGTTCCCGTTCCTGGGGACCAGCTGTAATCCCTGCTGCGGGAACCTCCCCCGGCAGGGTGGGAAACATTAGCGAGCCTGGACAATACTGTCCCAGACTACCGGGGGTTGGCGAAGACATTGGGACGTTGGCGGTCGGGGCAGCCATTGGGATACCTGTGATTGGGGGGGCCTGTGTGTGTGCACCGATCTCCCAGAGGGCGGCACGGTAGCACAGTGGTTAGCACTGCTGCTTCACAGCTCCAGGGACCTGGGTTCGATTCCCGGCTTGGGTCACTGTCTGTGTGGAGTTTGCACATTCTCCTCGTGTCTGCGTGGGTTTCCTCCGGGTGCTCCGGTTTCCTCCCACAGTCCAAAGATGTGCGGGTTAGGTTGATTGGCCGTGCTAAAATTGCCTCTTAGTGTCTTGAGATGGGTAGGTTAGAGGGATTAGCGGGTAAATATGTAGGGATATGGGGGTAGGGCCTGGGTGGGATTGTGGTCGGTGTAGACTCGATGGGCCGAATGGCCTCTTTCTACACAGTAGGGTTTCTATGACTTCTATGACAGACTCGTTAATGAGGTGGAAATGTTAATTTCAGTACAATCGTCAGCCGCACACTGTTTCCCAGCCACCACATTTCCTACAATAATAATTGTATAATTAATAAATTTATAATTAATAAAACAAAAATTGGCCACCATGTTTTCTACAAGAGTGAATCCACTTCAGAAGTGGCTGAAAACACTTTGAGGCATTCTAACATAGAGAAAGATGCTATAAAAATACAAGATCTTTCTTTCTTTTATCCCTTATCACTCTTACTCCCAAGTAAATATCTATCTCCATTTTAAAATACGGCGACTGATTTTGGGGGAGATTCGCTGGCCTCCTCTCAGCTTTCTTCTTGGCAGCGGGAGGTGGGGCGCCGTTCACTGGCGGTGGAATCCTTTGGTCCCGCCGCTGTCAACTGAAGCCACCCCACGCTGCCGAGGAACCCACAGCAAGGATCGCGCCACTGGCAGACCAGAGAATCCCACTGGCGCGAACGGCCAGATAATCCCACTCGCGCGAGCGGCCAGAGAATTCCAGCTTTTGTCTCTATGGCCATCCAGAGCAGTGCACTTTTTTCACAATACTTTGTCTAAATCGTTGTCTTCAGGAATAATTTTTTAATTGACATTTTAATTCATAAAATCATATTGAAGTGCCCTTGTTTTGGATTCTCCTTCCTGAGGAAATAATGATTTTCTAACTAGGCTGGCAATTCCTTTCGGTATTTTAAGTTTAAGTTTATTTATTAGTGTCACAAGTAGGCTTACATTAACAATGCAATGAAGTTACTGTGAAAATCCCCTAGTCGCCACACTCCAGCGCCTGTTCAGGTACGCTGAGGGAGAATTTAGCATGGCCAATGCACCTAACCAGCACGTCGTTTGGGCAGTGGATGAAAACCAGAGCACCCAGAGGAAACCCACACAGTCACAGGGAGAACGTGCAGACTCCACACAGACAGTGACTCAAGCCGGGAATTGAACCCGGTCCCTGGCTAACCACTGTGCCACCCTTAAGTGACTCAATCAGAGTACTGCTTTATTTCGCCCTCTCTATTAACTAAGTTAAATTAAGTTTTGATGGTCTTATAAGCTTCTTCATATCAACAAAAGGGAGCTTAGATTTTAACTGACAAACAGTCAATTAAATAGTAAACAAACATAGAACATAGAACATAGAACAGTACAGCACAGAACAGGCCCTTCGGCCCACGATGTTGTGCCGAGCTTTATCTGAAACCAAGATCAAGCTATCCCACTCCCTATCATCCTGGTGTGCTCCATGTGCCTATCCAATAACCGCTTAAATGTTCCTAAAGTGTCTGACTCCACTATCACTGCAGGCAGTCCATTCCACACCCCAACCACTCTCTGCGTAAAGAACCTACCTCTGATATCCTTCCTATATCTCCCACCACGAACCCTATAGTTATCCCCCTTGTAATAGCTCCATCCACCCAAGGAAATAGTCTTTGAACGTTCACTCTATCTATCCCCTTCATCATTTTATAAACCTCTATTAAGTCTCCCCTCAGCTCCTCTGCTCCAGAGAGAACAGCCCCAGCTCCCTCAACGTTTCCTCATAAGACCTACCCTCCAAACCAGGCAGCATCCTGGTAAATCTCCTCTGCACTCTTTCCAGCGCTTCCACATCCTTCTTATAGTGAGGTGACCAGAACTGCACACAATATTGCAAATGTGGTCTCACCAAGGTCCTGTACAGTTGCAGCATAACCCCACGGCTCTTAAACTCCAACCCCCTGTTAATAAAAGCTAACACGCTATAGGCCTTCTTCACAGCTCTATCCACTTGAGTGGCAACCTTTAGAGATCTGTGGATATGGACCCCAAGATCTCTCTGTTCCTCCACAGTCTTCAGAACCCTACCTTTGACCCTGTAATCCACATTTAAATTAGTCCTACCAAAATGAATCACACAAGTGAATGGAAACAGTCACATCGCTATTTTTGCAGTTATAGCTCCAATTGTAGTAGAAAATAATTCACAACTGCTTTGTTAAATTATGTGATCTATTTACAAAGCTGTTCTACTTCTTTCAGCAACCACAGAAGGTGCCAATCCTAATTATCATTCTTCATGGACTATAGACTTCCAGATTTGAACAGGACTGACTGGTAAATACCCACACATCCGACTGAAACAGCAAATCTGAAACTACAAATCTCAATCATGTTTCTACCTGAAGCGAATTTGTATGACACCTCCATCAGACACCCACCCATCTTCGGACAGGCCGATTAATAGTTACAAAAAGGGAATTATGTTAAGCTGGAGTGAGGAAGAATGCCTGAACTGTGAGGAACGTCTGACAAGAAATCATAGAAACCCTACAGTTCAAAAAGAGGCCATTTGGCCCATCGAGTCTGCACCGACCTCAATCCCACCCAGGCCCTACCCCCATATCCCTACATATTTTACCCGCTAATCCCTCTAATCTACACATCCCAGAACACTAAGGGGCAATTTTAGCATGGCCAATCAACCTAACCCGCACATCTTTGGACAACACATGATCAGAAACATACAAGCCAGCACACCCGAGACATTCCAATAATTGCTGGCAAGAAACAATGTTCCTCATCACCAGTAAATAGCTAGAAAATTAAAGCTTTGATTGATTTTGTTTTAGATCCCTTTAGGTACCATGACAACCTATTTTCTTTTAAAAGTTACATCTTACACAAAAGTGGGCTCACTTATAAAACTACTGGGAAGTAGAGATTCATAACAGATCACACAATTCACTTTCCCTTAACTCTCCCCTCAAAAATAGAACCAAATCTAAGCTTGTCCAACACTACCACATTTCCCAGCATGCACCACGATGGTACTATACTGTCCCCTTTCCCAATTCTCCTGGATTCCCAAATTTGCTCTCCCCAATCTTTGTTAACTCTTGTTACAACCTCCTCTGTGGGTCTGCATTGCTTGACAAATCCATCTCACCTACAGCCAGTGACCCCCAACTCTCCCAATGGTCCAAAACTGCAGAACCATTTGCAATAGTCTGGACTTAACTATTCCAACACATTCCTCACATTCTATCCTCCATAAACTGCCGCCTCTAACTTAACTTGCAGTAAATCTCATTCCCCTTTTACCCTGTGCTCGCTGATCTACACTGGCTCCCACTCAAGCAACATCTTGAGTTTAAAATCCTCATTCTTATTTGCAAACTAGGGCTTTGCCCCTCCCTATCTCTGTATTCTCCTCCAGCCCCAGAACCCTTCAAGATATCTGTGCTCCTCTAATTCTGGCCTCGTGTGCATCCTCAATTTTAACTGCTCCATCACTGGTGGCATGTCTCCAGTTATCTAGGCCCCAAGCTCTGGAATACCTTTACTACAGCTCTCTGCCTCTCCAGCTCGCTGTCCTCCTTTAAGACACTCTCTAAAAGTTAAATTTATTTATTAGTGTCACAAGTAGGCTTACATTAACACTGCAATGAAGTTACTGTGAAAATCCCCGAGTCACCACACTCCGACCCTGACTTTAGCATGGCTAATACACCTAACCAGCACGTCTTTTGGACTGTGGGAGGAAACCGGAGCAACCGGAGGAAACCCAGCCAGACACGGGGAGAATGTGCAGACTCCGCACCGACAGTGACCCAAGCCAGGAATCGAATCCGAGTCCCTGGCGCTGTCAGGCAGCAGTGCTAATCACTGTGCCACCGCGTCACATAGCTTTTTGGTCATCTGACCTAATATCTCCTTATGAGGAGAGGTAACAATGGGTAGGTGATGGCGTAGTAGTATTGTCACTGGACCAGAAATCCAGGGTTAATGCTCTGGAGGATCCAGGTTCAAATCCCACCACATTAGGTGGTTAAATTTGAATTCAACAAAAAAAGTCTGGAATTAAAATTCTAATGAAACCATTGTCAACTGTCTAAGAACTCAGCAATTCACTAATGTCCTTTATTTTGGCTTATATGTGACTCCAGTCCCACAGCAATGTGGTTGACTCAGTTCAAGGGCAATTCAGCAACACTCACAGCCCATGAATGAATTTTAAAATGAGGTTCAACGTCATTCTTTGCTTTATAATGCTCCTGTGAAGCACCTTGGGAACTTTCATTACATTAAGTGTGTTATATAAAGTGTATTAAGAGTATTATATAAATATAAGTTGTTGTTTTGGTCCTTTTCCCAATGCTCCCAGAGACAAGCTCATCTGCAGCTCCCAATCCATGTTCAATTGGTTACCCATCCCCAAGACACAACCCCCAGGGCGAGGAGACCCCAACGGCTCACTTCCCTGGAACTCTTAATATTCCGTCACTTAACAAATTCTCCAACACATTTCCAGTAATCCCACAGCCCTAGGTCAACCTTTCCCTACCAAAGCTAGCAACTTCCCATTCCCAAATTCCAGAAGTTCCCATGAACAACACCCACTTGGTTACATGGCCCTTCTCCAATTCTCTAAAACCTCAACACCTCCTCTCACTGCTCCCATGTTCCTAGATAACCCTACTCCCCAATAGTGCCATAGTAGTATCGTCACCGGACCAATAATCCAAGGACTCAGGGTAATGCTCCGGGGACCCGGGTTCAAATCCCTCCAGCAGATGGTGAAATGTGAATTCAATAAAAATTCTAATGATGACCATGAAACCGTTGTCGTAAAGTACTAGTGTCCCTTAGGGAAAGAAACTTTCTGGCCTACATGTGACTCCAGATCCACAGCAATGTATCATAGAATCCCTACAGTGCAGAAAGAGGCCATTTGGCCCGTCGGGTCTGTACCGACCACAATTCCACCCAGGACCTATTCCCATAACCCCATGCATTTACCCTGCTAGGTCCCCTGACACTAAGGGCCAATTTAGCATGGCCAATCAACCTAACCTGCACATCTTTGGACTGTGGGAGGAAACCGGAGCACCCGGAGGAAACCCACGCAGACACGGGGAGAACGTGCAAACTCTGCACCCAAGGCCGGAATCGAACCCAGGTCCCTGGCGCTGTGAGGCAAAAAGTGCTAACCACTGTGCTACCGTGCTGCCCCTATCTAGTTGACTCTGAACTGCCCTCTGAAATGGCCTAGCCACTCAGTTCAAAGGCAATTAGGGATGGGCAATAAATGCTCGCCTAGCCAGCGACACCCACAACCCGTGTACGAATATTAAAAAAAATACACTTCCTATCCACTTGTAACATGGAACATCTTCTTCTTTTGGACTTTGGGTTAAAAAAAAGCTGATTAGTGTGGGTCAATAAAATGGCGCACAGGAGAGGCTGCAGCTTAAAGCATGTTACCTGTATGAAAATCAGTTTTTCATTCTTTGTTAAGAGATCACTGAAATCAGACAGATTTTTCTCAAAAGCTTCCATTTTGTTTTCCAGTTCGAGTATCTGAGCATCGATTTCTCCGGTCACCCGCCGCTGAACTCTGTCGAGGTATTTAAATGCTTCTTTTTCTTCATTTTCAAAATACTTCCGTATTGCAGTGCACTTCTCCTGAATTTGAATTTTGGTTTCTCTGATCAGAGCCTGTCAAGTGGAAAAACTCTGGTTATTACATTGCAGTTCACTCAACTGGAAGTTGCTTTTCTGACTGAATCTGTACACGGGTATTATCTAGCACAGTGTTCCCCACTCCTTTATTCTCACATTCGGTTCAGTCAGATACGATTCTGGACGGAATCGCACCAAAAAATGGAAAAGGGCGGAATTTTCCCATCCCGCCTGCCACGGGAATCGTAGCAGGTGGGACATGGACCATGCAAATGTCTGCTGACCTCAGGCAGGATTTTCCGGTCCTGAGGTGAGTGTGACTGGAAAATCCCATCCAAAGGATCTGACTGAAAACTGGCGTGTTTCTCTCCAGAAAAACACAAGGTTTTCTCTCCAGGTTATATGGCACTTTGTCAAAAGCAAAAACAGGCCGGGGGGGGGGGGGGGGGGGGGGGGGGGGGGCGGGGGGGGCTGTTTTCATTTTGAGGGGCAGGGCCTAAAGACGCCTGTAAAGCCGATATTCACCCCTCCCAAGCGATCAATAATGGCATCCCCCAACACGATCAAAGCCGGCATTCTCCCCAACCCTGCAACAGCCATTGCCAGCATCATCCTCTCTCTCTCTCTCCCCCCCTCTCCACCCCCTCCCCACCCACCAACAGTCATCACCGGCTTCTCCCTCTGCCCCACCCCACTTCACACACATGCCCCCCCCCCCGCTCCTCCCCCCCGAGACACCCACCACCCCTAGCACTGCATCTTGGCACATGTTTGCACAGCCAGGTTGGCACTTTGCCAACCTGGTAGTGCCAATCAGTGCCAGGGGACATTGCCAGGGCACTGCCCAGGCACGTCCCTCACACCGGGGGCTCTACTCGCCTTTACACAACCGGGGGGGGATCCCCACGACTGATTAACGTCTGGATAAACCTGTGAACACGGCGAGGTGGGAATATACAGTGGGGGGAAGTGGGAAATGATATTCAAATTTATGATAATACATTTAAATGAGGTTCCCGCCCCAGAGGTGAACCTCGCTATGTCACCGGTGAGGGGTGCGGAAAATCATGGAATGCGATCTCTCTGGAGAGAATCGTATTTCCTGATTCCTGCCGGATTTTCGGTCGGTGTTGCCGTTCCCTCTGACGGTGAGTGCAGACTGAAAGCCGCCCCCATCAAATCTGAAAGGAAATAGCAGAGAATTTCAGGAAGTGTCACTTTGGGCTGAATTTAGTGGAGTCCGTCAGAGCGGGCATGATGGTGGGGCAGCTGGGAAAACTGGGCGGGAGTACCCATATCCAATTCCCAGCAGCAGGAAAACTGTCCCCAATTGAGTCGGGGGCAGGAAGGATCCAAAGGAGGAATCGGGCCCATTAGCCACTTAAAGCCAATTAATCCTGGGCCCACCAGTACTTAGTGGGATTTAACAAGGCTCTCGTGGCCCCCAGAATGGGACCCAGCAAACATTAACAGGGCAGAAGCCGACCTGGGGTCCCTCATTGACAGGCACTCAGTGTCTGATCAAGGGATCCGGCATCGGGGAAGAGGGGGTGAGGGGGGGGAGGAGAGGGGGTCACTGAAAGCCACCTCATGCCCTTGCCACTGACCCCCTTGCCACCCCCTCTCTGAGAACCCCATCCCGCCCAGTTACCTGATTCCTGGGATCCAGTGTCGATCCTCCGGGAATGCCTGGGAGCATTATCAACACTAGCCATCATTCCCAGTGGCAATGGCCTCCAATTGGCTGAAAGCTCTCAGGAATGGGGTTTCCACCCTCCTTTTTTTTAGATTGGGTGGGAGGCCCGACGCCAGCCAGTGAAGTGCCTGAATGCACTTAAATCGTGTCAGGGTTCCCGAACAAGTGTCACAAGGGACGGAGTGGGAGGGGTGGGGGGGCAACATACATCATAGCAGCCAGACAATTTGTTGCGTTTATTTCCATTAAAAAGACTACTGAAATTTCGCTTTACCAAGTATCTGCTGATATAGCCTTCAGGAGGGTATAAACAACAACTTTCCATCACAAAAACACGATTCCAGTTTCCATGCTACAGGAATATTTGGGTCTTGCCTTTGTGCAAATCCTTAAATTGGGTAATGTCTTTTATCCTCCTCGGCTTGATGCCGAGTCTACTCAGACCTGCAAACAGTGCTCACACTCTCTGGGAGGGTACTGGAGTACCCTGCAAGCCTTTTACCCATCCCCACACAATGCCATGCTATTAAAGTATTTACAATCACTTTCAATACCGCATCACTATAATGAGCTTCTCTTCTGTTTGAACCATTCCCCAATACAAATATTTACTCCATAGCTGCTGTAACCGTCTGCGGGAGATTTCAAGCACATAAGTGACCAATTAACTGCTATGAGAAGGGTCAAAGGATCATTATCAGTTGTGTGGTGATTATCCGATTGTGTGTTTCCACGCATTATTTTTTTCCCTGAAGAAATCAGCCATTTTGTGGCTTCCATTATTTAAATCAGGCACTTTACATTTTTCATGAAGTGAATTTTCATCCCACTAACACGTTAAATTCTGTATATAACTTGTGCAATATTTGATCCTGCAATGCTTGAGCATGGAATGTAGGAGGAATCTTACTCTGTACCTAACCAAAACTATATAGAACATAGAACAGTACAGCACAGTGCAGGCCCTTCGGCCCTCGATGTTGTGCCGAGCTTTGTCCAAAACCAAGATCAAGCTATCCCACTCCCTATCATTCTGGTGTGCTCCACGTGCCTGTCCAATAACCGCTTGAAATATATATCTGACTCAATGGTGGGACTGTGCAAAGGGAATTTAGTTTTGCATTTGCAATGGATAATATATTATTGACCTTGAAATTTAACTTGATCAGTATCTGATAGAAAAGTGCTTGGACACTGGGTGTAAGCCCTAGAACTGACAACCCTCATATGATAAGCATCAAGAGTCCACACTAAACAAAAATCAACATAAAGAAACATATGCCTAGTCTGTGTAGGAAATAAAACAGACTGTTAATAGTTACAGTGAAAGACATTATGCAAACTAACCTGGGTGCTTTCCTTCTGTGTCTGGAGATGGTCAAGAGCAGCTTGGATTGAGGTTGTATTTGTCCTGACCTTATCGATTTGCTGCTGCAAGTGGTCCTTAAAATGGATCAAAATAATTAGTTTAATCTGGCAACTAAAACAGAGGGAGAATTCAGAGAGAAAAAGATACAGGTGACACCAAATGTCATCTCTGAGATGGAGACAGTGAGGCTAGTGAGATGGATAGACTAAGGGAGAGAGATAGAACTGAAGAGAGACAAATTGAGGAGGTAAGAGTGATAGAACCAGAGATAGGAATCATCAAACTGAGAGACAGAATAATAGAGCAATGCATAACAAAAATCTGTATTGAGTTATAACGAGATGTGTACTGAGCTGTAGAGAGATGTGTTATTGAACGTTAGAGAGATGGGTATTGATCTATAGAGAGATGGGGGTATTGTGTTACAGAGGGCAGCACGGTGGCACAGTGGTTAGCACTTCTGTCTCACAGCGCCAGGGACTTGGGTTCGATTCCCGGCTTGGGTCACTGTCTGTGTGGAGTCTGCACGTTCTCCCCGTGTCTGCGTGGGTTTCCTCCGGGTGCTCCGGTTTCATCCCACAATCCAAAGAAGTGCTGGTTAGGTGCATTGGCCATGCTAAATTCTCCCTTAGTGTACCCGAACAGGTGCCGGAGTTTGGCGACTAGGGGATTTTCACAGTAACTTTATTGCAGTGTGAATGTAACCCTACTTGTGACTAATAAATAAATAAACTATTATAGAGAGATGTGTATTGTGCAAGAGGGAGTTGGGTATCTAGCTATAGAGTTTGCTATTGAGCTACAGAGAGTTTGATATTGAGCTATTGAGGTATGGGGGATGGGTATTGAGCTATAGACCGTTACACATTGAAGTGATAACATAATGAAGGAGTTGCAGGTCCATACTGTGTTAACTGGACGATTACAAAATGCTCGCCTGCATCACCAAGATGGTGACGGTGAGCCGTACAATGTGGGACAAATTCACCATCGTCTATTAAGCTATAGTCACCCTTCCAGTTATTCCCAAGGTGAATATCAACAGGGACTAACACCCTGGAGGAATTTACATTCCACGGAACAACTGATGCAAAAACAATTAACATCAGAGCTACCAATACCTTTAAAAAGCATGCTGCCTTGTCAGAAGCTGCCTGACCTCCTGGATATTTCCCTGGTTTTGTTTTCATGTGCCCAGCATCTGCAATATTTTGCTTCTGTGCTATTATTTTCAAGGACTTATTTAAATATTTCATTGGGGGTGTGATTGTTGAGTCATAAGAAATAATAATCAAGTACAGTGTGGAATATGATGGCTGAGAAGTTGCAAGAATTTTGGAAGTAACATGCCAAGAAAAGAGAGGCAATACTGGATGTCTCCAGCAGGAAGCACAGTTAAAGGTTCCGAGGTTCGCTTGAATTTACCTCTGGGCACAGTGAGAAGTCTCACAACACCAGGTTAAAGTCCAACAGGTTTATTTGGAATCACGAGCTTTCGGAGCACTGCTCCTTCATCAGGTGAATCAGTGCTCCTCCGAAAGCTCATGATTCCAGACAAACCTGTTGGACTTTAACCTGGTGTTGTCAGACTTCTTACTGTGCCCACCCCAGTCCAATGCTAGCATCTCCACACCATGGTTACCCCTGGGCAACAAGAAATGTCAAGAAATGTTGCAGTGCCTTCAGCCAGGAGATTTAGGGTCCATAGCAGAACAAAATGTACCTGGCCAGCGGAACAAATAGGCTTGCTGAGCCAAAGACCTTTGAAAAATCTAACTGAATATTTTTAGGAAAACAGATCTGATGGGGAAATTGATGTTGCGGCATTCCAGGTTTACAGGAGTGCAGAATGGCAGGAGAAGGGAAGGCAGAACTGCTGGATATTCCTGCAAATTAAGCAATTCATCTTTTTGTACTGTCTGAATGACAGGGAGGAGGAGGCCTTGTGGCACAGAGGTAGCTCTGGCGTCAAGTCCCACTTCAGTGCCTGATGGTCATGGAAGGTGCATTCATAATGTGGCCAAACAGGTTGATTATCAGTCTGTAAATCTTTCCAATGTGCCTGATGTCAGGCAGTAAAAGCGGAAGAGTTTCCTGGTCAGCCATATTGCAGAAGGCAACAGCAAACCACTGCAAACCTCAGGGGGGGGAAGGCCGGGCTGGGGAGAATGGTATTAGTTGCTCATTCGAAGGGGTGGTGCAGACCCAACAGCCAAATAACTTCCTTATGCACCATTACGGGCAGCAAGGTGGCACAGTGGTTAGCACTGCTGCCTCACAGCACCAGGGACCCGGGTTCGATTCCCGGCTTAGATCACTGTCTGTGTGGAGTCTGCGCATTCTCCCCTTGTCTGCATGGGTTTCCTCTGGGTGCTCCGGTTTCCTTCCACAGTCCAAAGATGTGCGGGTTAGGTTGTTTGGCCTTGTTAATAGCTTCTTCCCTCAAGCAAAGGTTTGAGTGAAAAAAGAAAAGGCAATCCACCCCCAATTCCTTCCCCACCTACTATGATGAGGTTGTGTACCCATGTACAGCCAACCCTGGAATGCACAACTACTCCAGCACAATCCCCAGCACAGGTTCCTTCCGTAACACAGGATCTAAAGAGGTCCATCGCTTCTCTCATGGAGGCCGGAACTGGTGCCATAGGTAAGGACCACCTGGGTTCCTGAGGGATCCAACTGGAAAGCAGAAACCAGCCACTTCTCTGCACCACTTCCCACACGGGCACCCAAGTGTAGGCAGCATCAAGAGGTGTGATGTGTAAAAGCAGTAGAAAGACACCATTAATTTATTTTGTAACCATCCCTGATGGGATATGTGTGATCCAGCTTAGAACAAGATGGAACACAGTTTGCAAATCGATAAATGAAAGGATATACAGCCCCAGGAATAATATCAAAACCATTAGGTAGGTAGAGGTGCAAACAGGGGAGATGGTGGGGTAGTGGTTGTCACTGGACTAGTAATCTAGACTCAGGGTAGTGCCCTGGGAACACGGGCTCAAATCCCACCATGGCAGATGGTGAAATTTGAATTCAATAAAAATCTGGAATTAAAAGTCTAATGGTGACCATGAAACCATTGTTGATTGTCGTAAAAACCCATCTGGTTCACTAATGTCCTTTAAGGAAGGAAATCTGCCGTACTTATCGATTTGCAAACTGTGTTCCACCTTGTTCTAAGCTGGATCACACACATCCCATCAGGGATGGTTACAAAATAAATTAATGGTGTCTTTCTACTGGTTTTACACATCGCACCTCTTGGTGCTGCCTACACTTGGGTGCCCGTGTGGGAAGTGGTGCAGAGAAGTGGTGCAGAGAAGTGGCTGGTTTCTGCTTTCCAGTTGGATCCCTCAGGAACCCAGGTGGTCCTTACCTGTGGCACCAGTTCTGGCCTGGCCTACATGTGACTCCAGGCCCACAGCAATGTGGTTGACCCTGAACTGCCACTCAGAATGAGGGCAATTAGAGATGGGCAACAAATAGCTGGCCTTGCCAGTGATGCACACATCCCATGAAAGAATTAAAAAAAGCAACAAAACAAAATCAAACAAGAATGGTTTGAACAAAGAAAATGCTCCAGTGAAAGTGGCTTCTCCCACAACTTTTTCCTGGTTACCATCACCTAATAATCACCAACTGCCCTTTTACACATGATGCATATTTTGGAGGCAGGTTCCAGGTGATAGAGGCAGGGGGATTGAGCGCTACATGTCAGTGTCTTGTTTAAACACAATTTCACTCGGTAATGTGCCTAGGGTGGTCTCACCGTGTTAAAGGCACTAGATAAATGCATGTTGCTATGGTTCCCATATCAGAAACGTCTACCACAGAAAAAAAAGAGAAATGTCTGGAAATAAAAAGCCCATTCCCCATCCCATCCCTCTTCCAGGCAAGTGTGCAGTTGTAATATTGAGGCAGGATATTGAGGGTGGCACATTGGCACACTGGTTAGCACTGCTGCCTCACAGCGCCAGGGACCCGGATTCAATTCCAGCTTCGGGTGACTGTGTGGAGTTTGCCCATTCGCCTCGTGTCTTCATGGGTTTCCTCCCACAGTAACAGATGTGCAGGTTGGGTGGATTGGCCACACCAAATTGTCCCTTCGTGTCAGGGGGATTAGCAGGGTAAATACATGGGATTACAGGGATAGGGTTTGGGTGGGATTGTTGTCGGTGGCCTCCTTCTGCACTGTGATGCGCGATATAACACACGAGAGGCTGGATGTACGCGGGAAATAAAGGCCTTTATTGCCAACAATAACAGAGCTACTATATACAGTATACGATCCCAGACTAAAGGGTCACCAGGCAGAGCAGTGACCTTTATACCTCTCCCAGGAGGCGGAGCCGACTGGGGTGTACCATAACAACTATATTAACAGGTAGAACAGCCCAACCCTAACCCCAACAGTAACATATCTACAGACTCATAGTACTGGCCAGACCATGGCTCAGCACTACCTGGTGGGAACCTACAATGGTTCACCACACACTGTAGGGATTCTATGATTTGACTGGGGATCTGAATTCCATGCATGAGATTCCTGTTGAATGCACCAGGGTCTGATGGGGGGTGGAAGGTGTAAACTTGCCTAGGCCAACATTATTTGCTAAATGTTCGAACCCTGATTTGACTTTTTGGCAGCAGCTCCAGTTAACCTGAGAAAGGCAAAACCGCAGCAGTCAGACACAGGGTTAGACAAAGAGAAAAGACAAAAGCATACCCTCAGCTCCTGTTCTCCCTCACTGATACTGACACAGTTGTGGTTCTTGTGTTTGCCCACGACAGGGCACAGACAGCAGATGCACACCTTGTCGTCCTTGCAGTAAATCTCCAACAATTTCTTGTGCTCTGTGCACTTCCAGGTGGACATGTCCGCGGTGGGGTCAATGAGAGGGTGGTTTTTGAACACGGCGTTCTCCCTGTGATGCTTGAGGTGCTTGGAGCACATGGAGGCTTCGCATTTCAGGCAGGTTTTGACAGCTGTCAGTTTCTTCCTGGTGCAATAGTTGCAGGGCAGAGCCACCGGGGTTCCGTTCACCGCTTGGTATTTCAGGGCGATGTTGGCCAGTTTGAAATTCCTCTTGAGGACAGGCCTCTCGCTGTAATCTGCCCTGCATTCCGGGCACGAATAGGTGCCAGATTCCGGGTCTCTCCAGGACTCCTCAATGCAGGCTCGGCAAAAGCTGTGCTTGCAGTTCAGGATCACCGGGTCGGTGTAGATTTGGAGGCAGACGGGGCAGGTGAGCTCTTCCTCCAGCCACTCTGGGGGTAAAGCAGCCGCCATCCCACTCAAACCAGGAAGCATAGAAACTGAAACTGAAACCGTGGCACTTATGGCACGGAACATAATAACCTCGGAGGGACCATTGCAAGTGAGGGAGAGAAGAGTTTCCACTTTTGAACAGAGCCTCTCTTGCCCTAACTGCAACCTCGCCCCATGTTTCCAACTGGAATGCTTTTAAACAGCAAATTTCAGAGACTACAAGCTCTGGCTTGCTTCAAAAGACTGTTCCTGCCAGGAATAAAGATTGCTGTATTTGCAATCTCCCCTGTGTGTGTGAATAGAGCCAGCACACTCCAGTCACTGCCTATCCATCTGTCTGTGTATTTTTGAAAAGGAGCCCAGATCCTTGCCAAAATCCGTTGGATCCCATTTCAGAGAAAAATCAGGACTCATTAAATCATTAGCTCACAACAACGGTTTTCTTTTAAATTAAAAGAGAAGAGTCCCCGCCCTTTCAAATCAAACTTGACTCATAACTGACTCCAGTTAGGAAACTGGGGGTGGCTTCATTTGTATATATATATTTTATGCTGGAATCTCTCTGGCCAAACAGCTGCAGCAACTTATAAGGACAGGCAGCCTGGAAGAAACAGAAAGCTTCCAGGGCAACCTTACAGAAGCAAAAGTTTTTTTTTCAAATATGTATTTATTAGTAGGCTTACATTAACACTGCATTGAAGTTACTGTGAAAATCCCCTAGTCGCCACACTCCGGCGCCTGTTCGGGTACACCGAGGGAGAATTTAGCACGGCCAATGCACCTAACCAGCACGTCTTTCAGACTGTGGGAGGAAACCGGAGCACACGGAGGAAACCCACGCAGACATGGGGAGAACATGCAAACTCCGCACAGTGATCCAAGCCGAGAATTGAACCTGGGTCCCTGGCGCTGTGAGGCAGCAGTGCTGACCATTGTGCCACCGTGCCAACCCTGTGCCCACTTCATTTATAATCCTGACTGGCTAAAATCAAGCTTCAGGATCAAGCCCAAAATGGGGTGAAATGTCTTATCTTGTCTGCCTGGATTCTTCATTATCATGGAATCCCCTGAGTGCAGTCGGAGGCCATTCAGCCCATCACATCTGCACCAACTCTCAAACAGAGGATCCCACCGAGGCCCTTTCCCATTTCCCCACGTATTTACTCCGCTAATCCACCTAACCTACACATCTTGGGACACTAAGGGAGTAATTTTCCCATCCCGCCCACCATGGGAATTGGAGCGGGCGGGGTCGGACCATGCAAAATCCGTTGATCTCGGGCAGGATTTTCCAGTTTTGGGGCGAGTACAGCCAGAAAGACACACCCTAAGGAGCAATTTAACCTGGCCAATCAATCCACTGAACATGCACATCCTTGGACTGTGGGAGGAAATCAGAGCACCCGGAGGAAACCCACACAGACTTGGGGAGAATGTCCAACCTGCACAAAGACAGTGACCTGAGGCCAGAATTGAACCTGGGTCCCTGGTGCTGTGAGGCAGCAGTGCTAACCACTGTGCCACCGTGCCATATATGTCTCTCTTGTGGGGACCATGAATTGGATTCAATTCAAATTTGGTTTTTGGAGAAAGCAAGGACATGGATTCAGGCTTGCCCTATCCGCTCTACACATTGGCTTTGTAACTTTAAAAAGGAGTAAAAATATAAAAAAGATTGGTCCTCAGCCTTTTGGCTAAGATGATGCCAAGATTAGGTGCAATGCCTGTTCTTGGATCTAGTATGTCTCTTGTGGGGATGATGAATTGGATTTAATTTGAATTTGAATTGGCTTTTGGAGCAAGCAAGGAGATGGATTAAGGGCTTTCCCTGTCCACTCTGTCCATTGGCTTTGTAGCTCTGAGAAAGGAATGAAAGCAAAAGATTGGAGTTCTTTTAATTCCATCTACCCCCCCTCCGCCCCAATCTGGCAATACCAAATACCTGACAAATACTGAAGGAAAATTGTTGGTAGTCAGGGAAAATGCACTGTACAAAATTATTCCAGGACTATTGCCTCATTATAATGAATGCTTCAGGCACACAATGTGGGGGTGGGTATGTGCCTGATAATGAGGTGTCATTATGAGGAAGGTGGATGTTAAAAAGAGAAAGCAGTATGCTGTAACTCGGCCTCAACTATCCCACAACCAACAATGGTTTGCCACATTTTGTGAATAGTGGTAGTTCCATGAATAAGCCAACCTCAAATCATTGGATCCTTACAGTGCAGAAGGAAGCCATTCAGCCCATCGGGTCTGCACTGATCACAATCCCACCCAGGCCTTATCCCCATAACCCGATGCATTTACCCTAGCTACTCCCCCTGACACTAAGGGGCACGTTAGCATGGCCAATTCAGCTAACCCGGAAACTGGAGCACCTGGAGGAAACCCACGCAGACACGGGGAGAATGTGCAAGCTCCACACAGGCGGTGACCCAAGCCGGGAATCGAACCCGGATTCTTGGCACTGTCAAAGATTCCGCCATCGAAGATGATGGAACCCAGAGTGTTAGTACAAGAGACAAGGCTGAAGCATTTGCAACTGTCTTAAAGTTTTAAAGTTAAAGTTTATTTATTAGTCACAAGTAAGGCTTACATTAACACTGCAATGAAGTTACTGTGAAATTCTCCTTGTCACCACACTCCAGCACCTGTTCGGGTCAATGAACTTAACCAGCATGTCTTTCAGACTGTGGGAGGAATCCAGAGCACCCGGAGGAAACCCACGCAGACACGGGGAGAATGTGCAAACTCTGCACAGGCAGTGACCTAAGCCAGGAATCAAACTCGGGTCCCTGGCACTGTAAGGCAGCAGTGCTAACCACTGTGCCACTGTGCCGCCCCTTCAGCCAGAGGTACTGAGTGCATGATCTTTCTTGGCCTCCTTCTGAGGTTTAACCATTGGACAGCAGTTTTCAACCTATTCTGGTTAATTCCTCCTCACATCAAAAACCTTGCTGAGTTTAATGGCTCTAGCAAAGTCTTCAGGTCCTGATAACATCATCCTGGCTGTAGCAATGAAGACCTGTACCCCACCACTAATTGTATCTCTCGCTAAGCTGTTCCACTGCAGGCACAACCATTGACAGCTAACCGATGCAAGGAAAATTACTTCGATATATTCAGGCAGACCTTCAAAATAAAACAAAGTAGCCTAGGCCAAGTGAGCATACTAAGTTACTATAAAGGGAGAAATTGCGGAATCACTTCACCACCTTCCTTGAATCTGACGGTGGTATCAGATGATTAGATGATTGCCAATTTCTCCTACGTTTAATCTTTCCATGTTCCATTACTTTGACTGGGATGGTGTTTCCGCCTGTCACTTTGCTGAGTTATTCAAGGAGCAGTCACACGAAGAATGGGAACACGCTGAGGAACTGATGAATTTCCAGGTTAAATTAGAGACCAAATCAGCTTGGAGGGTGCTGGAGCAATGGTCTGGAGGCCATGCAGATGGAGAAGGATGAGAAGCAGAATCTGCTGGAACTGCACAAACTCTCATCTGGGAACGCTGGCTCTCATCATTGTGACTTCCTGGAGATTCACTACTTGGATGGGCAAGTAAAGATGACCCAGAAGCCTGGAGTGCTAAAAAACAATGAGAGGGATAAATGCAACGACAGGACAGTAAGCTTAATATGAGAGCTGGGGGAGATTTTAGAGACAATAATCCAGTATTTGGAAAAGCATTCACTAATAAATGAAAATCAGCACAGATTTGTTGAGTTCTTTGACAAAGTAATGGAGGTAGTTGATGAGAGTGTATGCTGGTGTATGTGGACATTTAAATGGCATTTGACAATGAATGAAGAGTACACTTGTTAATAAAATTAAAGCAAAAACAGAAAATGCTGGAAAATCTCAGCAGGTCTGACAGCATCTGTGGGGAGAGAATAGAGCCAACGTTTCGCGTCTAGATGACCCTAGATGTTGGAAATAATGTTGGCAGCATGGTGGCACAGTGGTTAGCACTGCTGCCTCACAGCTCTAGGGACCTGGGTTTGATTACAGCCTCGGGTGACTGCGTGGAGTTTGCACATTCTCTCGTGGCTGCGTGGGTTTCCACCGGGTGCTCTGGTTTCCTCCCTCAGTCCAAAGATGTGCAGTTAGGAGGATTGGCCATGCTAAATTGCCCCTTAGTGTCCAAAGGTATGTAGGTGGTGCCTAGTTAAGATGCTCTTTCAGAGAATCGGTGCAAGCTCGATGGGCCGAATGGCTTCCTTCCTCACTGTAGGGATTCTATGATTCTCTACCAAAGGGCCAACACAAACTCAATGGGCTAAACAGTCTCCATCTATGTTATATCAATCTATGTCCTGCCCCCAAAAAGCAGGATAAATCCAACCCAGCCAAGTAATGGAAGGTGTCACCAATGTTTAAAACTCATTTATTAGTGTCACAAGTAGGCTTACATTAACACTGCCATGAAGTTACTGTGAAAATCCCTTAGTTGCCACACTCTGGCACCTGTTTGGGTACAATGAGGGAGAACTTAGCATGGCCAATGCACTTAATCAGCACATCTTTCGGACTGTGGAAGGAAACCGGAGCACCCGGAGGAAACTCACACAGACACGGGGAGATCGTACAGACTCTGCACAGACAGTGATCCAAGCCGGGAATCGAACCTGGGTCTCTGGCGCTGTGAGGCAGCAGTGCTAACCACTGTGCCACTGTGGTATCACTTGCGCATCAATGCTCAGTTTGGATCCACCTATTACCACTCAGCTCCAAACCTCAATACAGGCTCGGACCAAACATGGATCCAAGTCAAATTTCAGAGATGAGGGAAGAGTAACAGCCCTTGGTAACGAGGCAGAATTAGACAGAGTTGTCACCAGGGAGCCCTAATAAAATTAAAGTTTACAGGGATTAGGGAAAAATTCTTCAGTGTCTGGAGTCACATATGGCACAAATGACAATCGTGATTATTTGAGGTCAATCATGTCATCCCCAGCAGTTCCTTCAGAGAGTGTCCTGGGACCAATCAAGTTCACTTGGCTCATCAATAATCTTCACTCCAACACAAGGTCAGAAGTGGAGATGTTCACTGATCATTATATATTATTCAGCTCTCTTCAGAGCTCCTCAGATCATGGAGATGTCCATACCTGAATGTGGCAAGACCAAGTGTAATGCATCCACATTTGCTGGTGAGAACAAGTTAGGTGGGAAACTACACTGTTCTGTGGACCGAAAGAGCCTGCAAAGGGACATGGACAGGTTGAGTAAGTGGGCAAGAATGTGGCAGGTGGGATATAATGTGGGGATTATGTCAAGGTATGCACTTTGGCAGGAAAAGTAGAAAAGCAGAGTTTTTTTTCTAAATGGAGACCATGAAAAGTTGAATATGATCAATATAATCATTAAACAATTTCACTGGCATCAATTATAACTTAATAAAAATGGGAAACAGTCAAAAAGAGTCACATAATATTGCAATAGCTTTGTATAGGACACATTTGCATCACAAATTTGTGAACAGGTGGGAAAGGTGGTAATTCCCGAGTGACTCTTACTCAGTTGGTCAAATAAAAGTTTTGTAAGACAGCAAGGATTCGAAGCATCAGTTCAAATGGGGACAGGGGCAAAAATGTGCCGTGACATAAGGGTATGATTCTCAGCAAGGGCCCTGCCTGGTTCCATTTCTGGATTAATATTAGGAAGCACTTTAAATAAAACTCCTAATTAGCACCTTATCAATGTCAGGGCAGTCACTCAGGACCTGGTAGCCCTGCTACACAAATTGCACAGTTAGAATCATAGAATCCCAACAGTACAGGAGGAGGCCATTCGGCCCATCGCGTCTGTACCAACCACACTCTCACCCAGGCCCCATTCCCATAACTCAATGCATTTATCCTAGCTAGTCCCCTTGACACCAGGGTCAATTTAGCATGTCTAATCAACCTAACCAGCACATCTTTGGACTGTGGGAGGAAACTGGAGCACCCGGAGGAAACCCACGCAGACATGGGGAGAACATGCAAACTCCACACAGACAGTGACCCGAGGCCGGAATTGAACCTGGGACACTGGCGCGGTGAGGCAGCAGTTCTAACCACTGTGCCACCGTGTCGCCACATACAAAACATAATAACAATTAGGAAGGAAAATGCTATGTCAATCTTTAATACAAAGAGATTAGAAGATTAGAATGTAAGAACAAAGAAGTCTCAATACAACTATATTGGATCTTAGTGAGACCACACCTGGCGTTTGGAAGAAAGGGTATACTTGACTTAGAGGAAATACAGCAAAGGTTCACCAGACTGATTGCTGAGATATTAGCACCACTGGAACCCGTGTTCGATTCCTGGCTTGGGTCACTGTCTGTGTGGAATCCATGGGTGGAATTCTCCAGCCGCGCTGGTCTAAAAGCCGGAAATTCCCACCCGACTGTCAATGGGGTTTCACATTACTTGCAACCCACCCGCTAAAATTCCAGTGGCGGGCGGGATGGGAGAATTCCGGCCTGTATGTTCTCCCCGTGTAAGCGTGGGCTTCCTCCGGGTGCTCCAGTTTCCTCCCACATTCCAAAAGCCATGCTGGTTGTGTGCATTGGCCATACTAAATTCTCCCTCAATGTACCCGTACAGGTGCTGCAATGTGGAGACTTGGGGATTTTCACAGTAACTCTATTGCAGTGTTAATGTAAGCCTACTTGTGATACTAATCAATTAATTTAAATTTAAGATTATGCTATGAGGAGAGATTGGTAGACTTGGCCTGTATTCCCCAAAAGAGAGTGGTGATCTAACTGAATCCAATTCTTCAGTAGCTTCTCAGGGTAGACACTGGGAGGATGTTTTCTCTGGCTGTGGGGTCTAGTACTAGGGTCACAGTCTCAGAATGAGACTGAATGACTGAGCATCCACAGCACTCTGGGGCAGAGAACCCCAAAAATGCATAACCCTTTTTATGCATTAAGAGAAATTTCTTTGTTAAAAAGGGTTATACATTTTTGGGATTCTCTACCCCAGAGTGCTGTGGACGCTCAGTCATTGAGTACACTGAAGAGAGAAAGCAATAGAATTTTGTATACTCGGGGAATTGGATAATGGGGATAATGCGGGAAGGTGGAGTTGAGGTCAATGATCAGCCATAATTTTATTGAATGGCAGAGCAAGTTTGATAAAACTGAATGTTCTCCTCCTGCTCCCATTTCTTATATCCCCACTGAAAAAAACACATTACATGTTCCAATTAATTTTCATATCATATCTTAGCACATCTTGAATGATTCTGCTTATTGCGGCCATGCAGAGGGGGAACTGGGGTTCGGGAGGAGTTCCAGGTGAAATATGGGATTGTGGGCAATCCCTGCGATCGAGCAGTAGTGGGAGGGGATCCCAGACTTGTCAGTAGTACAGTTGATTTGTGATAGGGTCTGGAGTATGAGGAACGGTTGAGGATCCTGGGTCTGTACTCGTTGGAGTTTAGAAGGATGAAGGGGATCTCATTGAAACTTACAGGATACGGCGAGGCCTGGATAGAGTGGGCATGGAGAGGATGTTTCCACTAGTAGGAAAAACTAGAACCAGACGATCCTTTAAAACAGAGATGATGAGGAATTTCTTCAGCCAGAGAGTGGTGAATCTGTGAAACTCTTTGCCGCAGAAGGCTGTGGAGGCCAGGTCATTGAGTGTCTTTAAGACAGAGATAGTTGGGTTCTTGATTAATAAGGGGGTCAGGGGTTAGGGCGAAAAGGCAGGAGAATGGGGATGAGAAAAATATCAGCCATGATTTAATGGCGGAGGAGACTCAATGGGCTGAGTGGCCTAATTCTGCTCCTATGTCTTATGCGTTATGATCTTATGGAGTACTGAAGCACCTAAATAGGGTGCACGGCATTGAGTGGTGGTGGGGGAATTTTGTGGGTCTGAAAGCAGTGAGAAATGTCCTGGTGTGTAATATAAATGGAGAATGGGGCGTAAGTCTCCCTGGGTCAGGAAGCACAATAGTCCCTGTGCAGAGAATCCCAAAAGCCAGCAATGTGGATAGTAGAGTTTGTCAAGAGTGTGTGGAGTATTAACCATGAGGTACAAATTAGTGACAAAAATTCAGCATTTTAAGCACAGTGAATTATTTATTAGATTGATTTTAGCATATCATAGAGCATACATTTAGAATTGATTCCTACTCACTAATTCTGCAGGCCACCGATTTTCCAGTCTTAAAAATCATGGTATTCACAGCACAGAACCAGATGGCCTGAAGGTTATTTATGAGGAACAAAAGGGGAGTTTATATACTATTGTCAATTGAATGCAAAGCCATTAGTGCACTTCTGTCCAGCATTTCATACAATCATCAAATCGTGGGCGGCACGCTGGCGCAGTGGTTAGCACTGTTGTCTCACAGCGCCGGGGACCCGGGTTCGATTCCCGGCTTGGGTCACTGTCTGTGTGGAGTCTGCACATTCTCCCCCTATCTGTGTGGGTTTCGTCCCACAGTCCAAAGATGTGCTGATTAGGTGGATTGGCTATGCTAAATTCTCCCTCAGTGTACCCAAACAGGCGTCGGAGTGTGGCAACTAGGGGATTTTCACAGTAACTTCATTGCAGTGTTAAAGTAAGCGTACTTCTGGCACTAATAAATATAAAAGAAAACTACAGTGCAGAAGGCGGCCATTCGGCCCATTGAATCTGCACCAACTCTTCGACAGAGCATCTTACCCAGGCTAACCCTATCCCTGTACCCCCACGCATTTACCCCATTAATCCCCCTAACCTACACATCTTGGCACACTAAGGGGCAATTTAGCATTTCCAATCCCTGATAGTTGTCTGGAAAAGTTGTCTGTGAAACGCAAGCTCAGTTTGTCTCTCCACTGTTGCTGTCCGACCTGATGAGTTTTCCTGCTTTTTCCTATTTCTATTTTTAATTTCCTGCAACCAGGCTGAACAAATCAATGGCTTTCTCACGGAGGAGTCACATCCATTCTATTCAATCACAATGAGGCAGTAAATGTTTATCTGGCAACTCTATTTATTTGAGCAAACATTGTTATGAATGCTGTGACAAATGCAATACCGAGAAGTACCTATTTTTACATCATGTTGTTCTGGTCTATCTTCAGAGGAATTTGCCATTATATCTTGCCTGAACTGCAAACACAAAGTCAGTCAGACTGAGGCCAACATGAATATGAAGCTAGTCAGAGGGCACAATGGTATATAGCTGCAAAGAAGTGGAAATTGCAATGCAAGGGTTAATTTTATATTCATAGAATCCCGACAGTGCAGTAGGATCCGGTCCATTAAGCCTGCACCAACAACAATCCCACCCAGCCCCCAACCCCACGTATTTACCCTGCTAATCCACCTAACCTGCACATCTTTGGACTATGGGAGGAAAGCAGAGCACCTGAAGGAAACCCACGCAGACACAGGGAGAACGTGAAAACTCCACACAGTCACCCAAGGCCGGAATTGAACCGGGGTCCCTGGCGCTGAGAGGCAGCAATGCTAACCACTGTGCTACCGTGCCACCCACATTGAGAGCTAGTGTTCACTAAATGTCTATGGTTTATAGCCTGACTCCAAGTGCATGAGCTTCTTCATTCAGAAATCAAGAAAGTATGTGATATATACTAGTAAACCAGGAGATGCTAAAGGTTCACCATCCAATCATGGGTTACCTAAATATTGGGCAGGCAAAACTACATCGTAATTCACAGAGGCCCCAAATCCCTTACAAATCCCAATATGTGACCCTGAAGTTAAGGATATATCTTGCGAAGGGTCATGTGGAGTGTATATAAATTGGAGTGAGGGTGCGCATCTATCACATTGGCAATGCATGACACTAGTGTACCTTTAAGAAATGTTTTTTAAAAAATCATGTTCTCTGCAGTTAGGCAGCTTTGGGTTTTTTCATTGCTACCGTGCTGTCTGGTTAGAATCCTTTTATTGCTGCTTCAATGGCTTAAATGGGGTTTTGTTTATTTTTAAATCTGAGCCTCATGCATTGATGTGGAGTTTACGATTGGATGACAGGTCATGTATTTTGTTCATAGTGAATTCAAGGTTTCACTTTCAGTTTGGTTGCTAGCTGCTGTTTTAGTCGGAAGCTGCCCTGGTTGTCAAGTGGCAGGCAGTTTTTTTCCGTCTCTTTCCTTGGTATTATAGATTCTGCTGGCTAGCTGGAAGGTGGTCTCCTGGCCTTTCTGGAGTGGAAAATCTGCTGTTGGTGGTTGGCTTGCCTAGAATCTCTCTTTCCCTCAGGCGCTGGAGTGTGGCGACTAGAGGATTTCCACAGTAACTTTATTGCAGTGTTAATAAGCCTACTTGTAACACTAATAAATGAATATTTTCCACTCCTCTGGAGCTATTATTTTCACATTTTTTGCCTTATATCATCATTCCCTTTGTCAATTAATCTCTTCCCTCTTACAGACTTTCCCCTCTTGTTCTTTACTCCCCTCGCTCTGTTCCCCATCCCTGTATTTGCTTAAAACCTGTTAGCCCCCCAACTTCAACCAGTTCTGATGCAAGGTCATCAACCTGGACTAAATACTCAGCAAGTCTGGCAGAATACTGTCAAACCGTAACCAGCCTGAAACGTTAACTATTCTTTCTCTCTCCATCAATGCCGCCAGACCTGCTGAGTGCTTCCAGCACTTTTGTTTTTATCCCCAATTTGCAGCATTCTGCTTTTGCATGAGTGCACTTTGTTTTGTACGTTACAAGAAGCTTAATGGAAGAGATTTAAAATCCCTTTTGAATTACCAATCTGTTTCAATCGTGCACATTGTGAAATAAATCATGTTCTTGATTTTACATTGACCTTGTTTCACCAAAATATTCATTCATTTTTGGAAGATTGAAGAGGGGATATGAGGACATATATATAAATTGAATACTGTAAACCTTACACAACAAAAAAAGATCATTTTACAGTCCCCAGATTACACCATCACGTCTGAATATTGCTAATTGAAAGTAAATTCCTGATGATAAAGCAGACCCGTACAGTCACCACTACCATTATCAAACATGTTTAATTACACTTATCAATATAAATGATATTGAATATATCATTTCAAACTGATTCTGGACAGATCAAGTGGCACCTCTTATACGGCTTCTCTTGGGTCACCAAGATCGGCAGGTTTCATACCTTTGCTGAACGGACATAAGCATAAACCCAAGGTACCCATTCACACCAAGTGCCAAGCAAGATAAAAACATAGGGCGATTCTGACTGAACCACCTTAGCAGGCAGCAAGAGTCATAAAGCAGGCTTTCACTGGCCAGACCTTTATCTAAGATTTCAATGCATTAACAGACTTCACTAGAGCAGAATACTGTCACCAGATGAAGCCAAACAGTTTCTGCAATTCAGTTGATCATTTTATTTTACAACCTGCTTCTGTATTATTTCAGCAAATTGCTGGCTATACTGAATGCAGAATAAATTTAATGCCATAACCTGTACGTGTCTCATTATTGGTCTGATACTTGTTGTATGCTTCTAAACTTATCCCTGCTGCTACTTCTAGGTGCTGTCCAAGAGACATGAATGAGGAGGCTTATAATTAAAAGAAAAATACTGCGGATGCTAGAGATTTGAAATAAATACCTGGCGATTAATTAATATGAATTTTCAAGTGGCATTCAATAAGATGCCCCATAATAGACTAATTAATGAGTTTAAGGAATAAGGAGTCAGGAGACAAGTGGTAGAATGGATTGCTAGTTGGCTTCAAAACCAAAAGCAGAGAGTGGGAATAAAAGATAATTCTTTAGAGTGGCAAAGGTGGGCAGTGGTGACCCACAAGAGTCGGTGCTGGAACCTCTGCTGTTCAATGGGAGGATTGCAACAATTACACATCGACGTTAATAAACTTGCAAATGGACAAATAATTTGCAAATGAAGTTCCAACACAGACAAAGGTGAGGTAGTATGTTCTGGTAAGAAGAATAGGGAGGTCACAAATTTCTTGGAGGGTGCAAGTCCAGGTGGGGTAGAGGAACAAAGGGATCTTGACGTACAAATACATCAATCATGAAAAGTTGCACCAGGGTAGCAAGGCCACTAAACAAACCAAGCACGAGGCTTTATTTCTAAAGCGTTCTGAAGACGTCTTATTTGACTCAAAATGTTAACTCTGTTTTTCTCTCCTCAGATGCTGCTACACTTGCTGAGTATTTCCAGCACTTCCTGTTTTTAAGTTTACTCAAAGAGGGAGATAACTGAAAATAAGGGAAGTTGTGGTAAACTTGCACTGAACCCTGACTAGACCACATACTGTGTGCAGTCTGGTCGCTCCATTTTAAAAAGGATATAGATGGTGCAGGGCAGATTCACAAGGATGATATCAGAAATGTCTGGGTATAAACATCAGGAAAGGATCGACAGGCTGGCTCTCGCATTGCTTAGAAAAAGGCACCTGAGATCTTTAAAATTCTGAAAGATTTTGATAAGAATGGGTACAGACAAAATGTCTCATCTTGTGGAAAAGAGCATAAATGAAGGCCATCATTATAAGATATTAGTCACCAAAAACTCCAACCAGGAATTCAGAAGAATCTTCTTCAGGCAAGAGTGGTGAGAATGTGGAACTTGCTACTACAAGGAGTGGTTGAAGCAAATAATATAGAAGCATTTGAAAGGAAAAATAGACATGCATTTGGGAAAGGAAAAAGATGGTTACAAGGTGGATTTGGATAAGATGGAAATGGATTCGAGTGGAGCATAAACACTGGCATGGGCCTGTTTCTGTGATGTATATCCAAGATATGGAATCCCATATAATTATTTTTAAAATCAAAGTGCATTCTTAGATGGCCAACACCTTATTCCTTTGATATCTATTCACTTTGTATCCATGTCTCTGCAAAAATACATTGCAAAGCTCTCTGGAAGTCTGGTCTCTCCTTTCCTACTACACATCAAAGTCCTCAGCAATCTTCTCCTTAGGTCTGGGAAATTATAGGCCTGTGAGCTTTACATCAGTGGTGGGAAATTATTGGAGAAGATTCTTAGAGATAGGATGTACTCACATCTGGAAGAGAATAGTCTTATTAGTGATAGGCAGCATGGTTTTGTGAAGGGGAAATCGTGTCTTAAACTTGATCAAGTTCCTTGAGAAGTGACAAGAAAAATTGACCAGGGGAGGGCAGTGGATGTTGTTTACATGGGCTTTAGTAAAGCCTTCGATAAGGTTCCTCATGGCAGGCTGATACAGAAGGTGAAGTCATATGGGATCCGGGGTGAGCTAGTAAGATGGATACAAAACTGGTTTGGGCATAGAAAGCAGAGAGTAGCAGTGGAAGGATACTTTTCTAACTGGAGGACTGTGATAAGCGGTGTTCCACAAGGATCAGTGCTGGGACCTCTGTTTGTAATATATATTTATATATATATATATTTATATATATAAATGATATGGAGGAAAATGTAGGTGGTCTGATTAGTAAATTTGCAGATGATAAAAAAATTGGGGGAGTAGTGGATAGTGAAGAGGACTGTCAGAGGATACAGCAGGATATAAATCAGCTGGAGACCTGGGCCTAAAGATGGCAAACAGAATTTAACCCGGACAAATGTGAGGTGATACGATTTGGAAGATCTACTACAGAAGTAAAGTATGCAGTAAATGGTAGAGCCCTTGGAAATATTAGCATACAAAGGGATCTAGGTGTGCAGATCCACAGTTCCAAGAAGGTGGCAACTTAGGTGGACAAGGTGGTCAAGAAGGTGTATGGCATGCTGGCCTTCATTGGTCATTGCATTGAGTATAGGAATTGGAAAATCATGTTGCAGCTATGTCAGACTTTGGTTAGGCCGCATTTGGAGTATTGTGTACAATTCTGGTCGCCACGCTACCGGAAGGATGTTGCTGCATTGGAAAGGGTGCAGAAGAGAATTACCAGAATAAACTTGGATTGTTTTCATTGGAGAGTCGGAGAATGAGGGGGGACCTGATGGAGATTTACAAGATTATGACAGGCTTGGATAGAGTGGATAGTCAGTCTTTTTCCAGGGTCAAAGGGTCAATTACTCGGGGGCATAGGTTGAAAGTGAGAGGGGGAAAGCTTAAAAGAGATGTAAGGGACACGTTTTTCACACTGAGGATGGTGAATGCCTGGAATGGGCTGCCAGAGAAGATGGTGGAAGCATACTCTATAACAACGTTCAAGAGGTATCTGGATAGATATATGAATAGGCAGGGAATAGAGGGATATGGACCATGTGGAGGCAAGAAAATATCAGAATAGAGAGACATCTATGTCGCACAGGCTTGATGGGCTGAAGGGCCTGTTCCTGTGCTGTACTGTTCTTTGTTCTTAGATCTCCATTAATTTGCCTAGTCAATATCCTTTCGACTATTTAAAACAAAGTTCCTATTATAATCCTAACTCTCACTTCCTTGTCACATCTATAATCTCCAGAAACTTTAAACCTGTTTAAAGTTTATCAAAATGCTCACCTTTACACCTGCAATTCTAAAAACATTCCTAACTTTGGTCTTGCCTACTTTAACCTTCACTTCATAATCAGCCTCTGCAGCATTCAGGCTATGTATTAACAATTGTAATTGAGTTCTGGTATTTGCTGGGAGGCTTTGCCAACAAATCTGACAACTTTCACTGACAGCCAACTTTCAGCACCATGTTGGTAAGGGGAGGAGGCTGCCGTGTAGGCTTACATTAACACTGCAATGGAGTTACTGTGAAAATCCCCTCGTCGCCACACTCCGGTGCCTGTTCGAGCACACCGAGGGAGAATTTACATAGAAACATAGAAGAGCAGGAGGAGGCCATTCAGCCCTTCGAGCCTGCTCTGCCATTCATCACGATCATGGCTGATCGTCCAACTCAATAGCCTAAATCCTGCTTTCTCCCCATTTGGCTTTAGCATGGTCAATGCACCTAACCAGCATGGCTTTCGGACTGTGGGAGGAAATCGGAGCGCTCAGAGATCCACGCAGACACTGGGAGAACGTGCAGGCTCCGCACAGACAGTGACCCAAGCTGGGAATCGAACCCGGATCCCTGGCGCTGTGAGGCAACAGTGCTAACCATTGTGTCATAGGTCTTACTGCATGTGGAGAGAGAATAGAGCCAATGTTTCGAGTCTGGATGACTTCGAGCTGAAGACAAAGAAAGTAGGATGAAACATAAACAGAGAGGAGGAGGAGGTGTTTGCGTATTTGACCAAAACATTTACAGGGAAGGACAGGGTGGGGAAGGATAAATGTTTTCCACTAATTGAAGACTCCAGAACCAGGAACCATAATCTGAAAATTAGGGCCAAGCCATTCAGGAAAGATGTTAGAAAACACTTCTACACGCAGAGAGTGGAGGTGGTTTGGAATTCTCTTCTTCATTGGCAGTGGATGCTGGTTCTATTGTTAGGTTTAAGTCTGAGATAGACAGATCTTTATTGAGCAGAGGTATCAAGGAATATGGGCCTAGGGCAGGTACATGGAGTTAGGCCACAGATCAGCCATAATCTTATCGAACAGCAGAATGGGCTCGCGAGGCTGAATGGTCTAGTCCTGTTCCTATGTCATCGGCAACAAGACAACAGGAATGTTAATGGTGATTATAAAGGCTGAGAATGGTACTAATAGCATCCATTAAGAGATCGGAATGTGTAAATGGCAGAACAAGGTGCAGAGTGCCAAACGACAACCTGAGGCGTGCGGCAGATGGCCCTAGTAAAGGGAGAGGGGTGGGGAGGGGTTGGCAGGTAGGGACACAAGGTAGATAGCTACATTTGGAAGGGGAGAAGGCTGCCTTGCCAGACCAGGGAGGAGGCTGCTGTGCTGTGCCAGGTCAGGTCAGGTGGTGGTGAAGGCTGCAAGGCCACAAGAGGCTGGATATGATGATTCAGGCGGACAGGAGGGTGGTGCTTGGTGAGGGTGAAGAAACCCACCATCTGGATTGTGGGAGAACGACAATGTTGGAGGGAAGCAGACAAGACTGAGTGACAGACTGTGGGAGAGAAGCAGTGTGTGTGTGTGTGTGGGGGAGAGGGACAGTGTGTCGGAGAGGCACAGAGTGAGTGTGGGAAAGGGACAGAGAGATGAGTGAATGTGGGATACTGTGAGAGACAGTGTGCATGGGAGAGACCAGGAGCATGTGTGGGAGACAGAGTGAGCGTGGACAGAGACAGAAAATGAGTGTGGGAGAGAGTGAGTGACTGAGTATGGAAGATGGTGTGCGAGTGAGTATGGAAGACATAGAGAGTGAGTGAATGAATGTGGAAGAGACAGACAGAGAAAGAGTGATTGTGGGAGAGAGACAAAGTAAGCGTGGGAGAGGCAGAGACAGTGAGAGATACAGTGCAGGAAAGGGATAGCGAATGAATTTGTGGCTGAGTGTGTATGCCTGACTCACTCGCAGTCTCAGGACGCCCACCCACCCCTTCCCCACACCCACTCACACAGTTGTTGAGGGAGAGTGAGTGAGCATTGAGAGATTGGGAGTGAGTCAGACAAACAGACTCTGTCACCCTCTCACGGTGACCTTTATTAATTACTCTTTTTTAATGATCAATTTACTGCTTTGACATTGCTTTTTTCTCAGCAAGTTGCTTCTTCTACCTTAATTTTATTTTGAAATTCATGTTTAATGTTGTGCCTAACCTAATCGTTGCAAAATTTGCTAATCAGCCCCTCGAGTTTGAAAAAGGGAATGTGGCCCGCAAGTGAAAAGATTACCAAGTCTCGTACAGATTGGTCCCTGAATTTTAGTTTTCACTATTTAAATCTATTCTTTTTTGGTCCAAAATGGGTGACCTCACACTCACCTGTGTTGAAATCCACCTTTCACATTTTACCCACTCACCTAATCCAGAGGTATTGCCTTACATTTTACGTTACTGTCTTAACTACTTACTGCACCACCAATCTTTGTGTCATCTGCAGATTTGAAGACAGTACGTGGGTCGCTACTGAATAAATATAGCAAATAGTTGAGGCCCCAGCACAGATACTCGAGGGATACCATGTTCATACATATAAATGACCTGAATATATGAATTGAGGAACAATATTCAAAGATGTGCGGGTTAGGTTGATTGGCCATGCTAAAACTGCCCCTTAGTGTCTGTAGGTTAGAAGGATTAGTGGGTAAATATGTAGGGATATGGGGTAGGGCCTGGGTGGGATTGTGGTCGGTGCAGACTCGATGGGCCAGTTGGCCTCTTTCTGCACTGTAAGGTTTCTATGATTAGGATCTGCTGACATCAAGTTGTGGTACATGACAAATCATGACATGGCTAGACGTGTCATGATTTGTCTGTAAGGCTGCAAAAATGGAAAACCAGTTGGCAGATGTAGTTCAGCATAGAAAGGTGATGTGAAGCATTTGGAAGAACTTGGAAAATAAACATCTTAAATGGCAAGATCTTAGGGTATAGGGCAAATAGATAGGTCATTAAATACGCCAACACAAATAGGTACAGTTATAAAAAGGCTAGCAGAATCTTAGTTTTTCACCGAGAGTATTGAATATAAAAGCATGACGGTGATGTTGATTTTTTTAATATAACTTTTAAGTAACAGTCGGCCTTGCATATATTTTGGACACGCCAATATAAGGATATAAAAAGCAAAGGAAAATACTCACTATGGGTGGATTCTTCCAATATTTTGTTCGTGTCAGTTTCAGTGGGCAAACCAACCTGCACCTCTGCAGCTGCACAGCCGTGATCTTTTTCCAGATTCTCTGGCACTCTGCACAGGGAACCTGGAAAGGGAGGGGGGTTTCGCTATCACTCTGGCGCAACACCCAGATCTGCAGTTGAGATGAACACTACCCTCCCCACCCCCACTCCCCAACAACAGCAGCATTGGGGCAATCACCCCCTCACAGAAGGGGAATAATCCCCCCAAAGGGGCTGCCCAATGGACCCATCCCAGGAACGAACCATTGGCACAACCGTCCTGGCACTGCCAGTGTGCCAGGGTACTGCCTGGGCATGTCTCTCTTGTTCCCCTCCCTACCCCCTACTCTCCCGGGGGTTAGACTTACCTCTGCTCCTCTGGCGGTTCCCCTCGACAGCTTCAAGTTTTTCAGAAGCGGTCGTGAACCCCAGGATCCCTTACTGGGGGCGGGGGACGGGGGGGGGGGGGGGGGGACGGGACAGATGACAGATGGGGACAGGGGAAGCCCTTTAAAGACATTTAAATTTATTTAAATGTATTTTCTGGGTGGGAACCTTGCGGTGACAAGTGGGCAAAATCTTGGCATGAGATCTTGCCAGTGAGATTCCCGTTCCCACGGTCTCGCTGGATTTTCTGTAGACATCACCATTTTTACCTGTAGTGACCACTGGCGGGAAATCCACCCCACCCCAACCCCCATGAATGAAATGGTTAGTTTCTAAACAGAAACATTAGAGCTTATCTCACTAGATTTGGGGAGTATGAGGATTTTACTTCAGATTATTTCTGCTGCTTGGCGACAAGTTTAAGCTAATACAAAAATAATTAAGTTTAAATTTATTTATTAGTGTCACAAGTAGGCTTACATTCACACTGCAATGAAGTTATTGTGAAAATCCCCTAGTCGCCACAACCTGGTGCCTGTTCGGGTACACTGAGGGAGAATTTAGCATGGCCAATGCACCTACTCAGCACATCTTTCGGATTGTGGGAGAAAACTGGAGCACCCAGAGGAAACCCACGCAGACATGGGGAGAATGTGCAGACTCCGCATAGACTGTGGCCCAAGCCAGGAATCGAACTTGGGTCCCTGGCGCTGTGAGGCAGCAGTGCTAACCACTGTGTTAACCACATTAGAAAAATAATCACAGAGTGATAAGAATGTGAGGTTCTCAGACTTTCGCTCAGTGCCCTTACTCTTCAAATGCAAATGATTGCAGGCCATGGGGGTGGTAAGTTGTGAACTTTAGAAAGCTGTTAACGACTCTCATAAATGTGAAAGAAATCAGGACTGCAAAGAAAATATTTAAGAGTTCTGTCTTTTTTTAAAAAACAAGTTTCAGCAAAGCTCACTTCTATTTAGGTTATATTTACTGTAAAATTCAGCACAAGCTAAATACGACTGCAAGGATTCTAGTATCTTCAACTAAACCCTATTTTGATAGATTGTGAATGCAGCCAAAATGCTCAAGAAAAGAGTAGCTTGGAAACAAAACTAGTTGGTAACAGTAAAGAGCACAACACTCCCACACAACCTACGTAACATAAGCAAAGTGTTTTGTTAAATGTTTAATGTAATTCAGAAATACATTTTGATATAGTAATCTTACACAAACTTTTCAACCACATCAGTAATGACTTCCTCTAGGAGCTAAGGCTTTTGGCAGAAAGTAACCACTTTCCAGCTCAGTCCTGTTGGGAGGGGGTGGGAGAGGACAGGATGGGTTTTATTCTATTTTCATTTCATTTCAGAACTTTCAACTATTCAGTGTAAAGAAAGCTACTATCAGTCCAAAAAGGACTAGCTACAGAGACAGAGAAAACACAAACTGACCTACGCGGATCCAACCCCAAACTACATGGAGCGCTTCTGAAGAAATAAACAGAAAAATAAATTGGAGGTTTTTTGTCTTTTTTGTTTTTTAAACAAGGAAACATTACATACTAATTGTTTCTGTGCTAAAATTTAACTATTACATTTCCGCTTCCAAGGCTTGCTGCAAAAGCAAGTAGACAGGTAAAGGGAAAAGCACACTTTAATTTACAGCTCAGTAACCTCCCAGCATCTCCCTGTGTTTTTCCCCCCCAAGTTTACCAAAGTTCTTGGTTCCTTCAAGAACAAAAAACATTGTGTACAAAAAAGCCTGAATTGCAGGATTCTGTGAACACACAAGCTTAACTCATTAAAGAAATTAAAAAAAAACAGCACAACACAAATCCCAGTAATAACATTGGAAAAATGAGAAATGGGCGCTCTTTGCCTAACAGTCCATTGTAAGTCAAAGTCTGTTAATTTTACTGCTGCTTTGAGATGCAATCCTGGCAAATTCTCTTCTTCTAAGTTGCAAAATCTGACCTCTGTGCACTCATCCGCCAGAATATAAAATGTGTATATGTGTAGGTGTGCGAGAGAGACAGACACTGGTAACTACAACCCAGAACTTCGTGCACACTGGCTGTACTGAATAGACAAGTCCCATTGGAAAATTGAAGTGCCTTGCTGAGTTATTCAAGAGACAGAGAGCAAGTTTCACTCATCAATATGATGAGACTCTGCATCCCAAACTGAAAATCAGCAGTTTCTCAGTCTAACGGTGTGAAAGCCATTAATTCAGACAAAACACAAGAATAGGAAGGCACAGGCCGCCAGTGAGCTGTGCTGGGCCCAGTTTGGAGTTCATCTTCAACACTGCCTGAAAAAAAACACTGGTCTGGGGTGTCCACAGAGGTGCCTGCAAGACCCTGGAGCAGAAACCTTGCAAGCGGATTAGTTCCAATGTCGCTATGTGCTTCCTGTAGTCTGTTTGTCATCTGTGTCACATGGGCCTGCATTATAAAGAAATCGAGTATTAGTTATTCTGTACCCACTGTGTTCATGCGGAGTTTCTAATTGAGTGATATCAGGTATGTGAGATATCATGCAAAAAAAATCAGAGAAAAAGATGATATAACACAGGTCATGGGGGGGTAACCTACTTTACAAAGCTGTTTTCTCCAATATTTAAAAAATAAATTGATTGTTATACTCTAAAGTAAATCAAATCAAGTCAACCAGGCTAGAATGTAGAACAACTATTAATTCGTACTCTAGTGTGGCAAAATAAAATCTAGTGCCTGACTCTAGCAGAGCAATGAACAATAATCCATTACTAAAAAACGTAACCTAACTTAACTGCAAGGAATATTGGCACAAGGTGGAACTATAATCAGGCAGGAGACGAGGCTAGCCCGTGGCACTTGGGGTGTGCTGCCGCCTGTGCTGGTCGTTTGCCCAGGTTGGAGTAGAATAAAGGATCAGGGTAACCAATGAAGTTAAATCGAGGCGTTACCTGACACAATCTTTCAAAGCCATCTCAGCCTTTTGGCGAAGATGAAGCGTCAGATCAAGCCCGGGAAAGGGTGCAATGCCTCATCCTGTCAGCTTGGATCTTGTCTGTCCCTCATGTGGGGGACCATGAATTGGATTCAATTTGAATGAAATAAAATCCTCAACCGTGGGGGAAAAGGCAGGTTTTGTTTTAAATTATTAGTTGAAGCAGCCTTTAAAAAACAGACTGGGAAATGGTTCAGACAACGACACTTCTAAAAAAAAATCCAGAATATTAATCATGGAGTATTTAAAATTGGTTAGATGTTTATGAAACATAAGAACAAGAAAAATAAAGACTTGCATTGCTATAGAGTGTTCCACAATCTCAGGACATTCCAGCGCTTCATAACAATCAAGTACTTTTGAAGTGTAGTCACTGTTGTAGTGGAGGAAACATGGAAGCCAAATTGCTCACAGCAAACTCCCTTAAACATCAATGCGACAATGGCGATATAATCTGCTTTTTAGTGATGCAGATTGAGGGATGGGTATTACGCAGGATACCAGGGAAAGCTCCCTTGCTTCTTTTTAAAACATTGCAACAATCTTTTAAGTCCACCCAAGAAGGCAGCAAAGGCCTCAATTTACCATCCCACCCAAAAGATGGCAAGTCCTCCAGCGTAGCACTCCCTCAGTATTGCACTGGAGCGTCAGCCTGGATTTTATGCCCAGGTCTCTGGAGTGGAACTTGAACTCTCAGCCTTCTGACTTACAGGCAAGGGTTACACTGAACTAAGACTGACACTATGGGAAGTATCTTGGGGTGATACACCATTACTTGGCTTATCAAACAACAAAACTTAGTCAGCAGCCACTACGTAGCATCTAATCTTTAGAAGTGGATGTTGTTTACCGTGATTCCGTGTGATCATCTGACACTGGACCACAGATGGTTCAGCGCAGAAAGCTGAAATCCAGTCTAGTGGTTATCATCACCTGAACCTATGTTAATCCCACTCTCCTATTCGATCCCATCTTTTTTAATCCCTTTTTTTGAAGTTACTATCCAATTGCCCTTTTAAAAGAATTACTGTACTTTAAAAAAAAATGACTTGTTGCAAAATTCCACATCCCAAGTTCCATCTTAATGTTTTTTGTGATTATCCTAAAACTGTGTCCGTTGATCATTGTCTTGCTAAACGATGGATATAATCCATCACTATATGTAATTCTTTATAACCTTGAATTCCTCTATTAGATCAGTCTTCAACCCATTTTTCCCTGGAGTGTAGGAGGTTTAGGGGTGATCTTATAGAGGTCTATAAAATAATGAGAGGTATAGATAAGCTAGATGTTCAACATCTTTTCCCAAAGGCAGGGGAATCTAAAACTAGAGGGCATAGGTTTAAGGTGAGAGGAGATATACAAAAGGGCCCAGAGGGGCAATTTTTTCAGTAAGAAGTTTAACAACACCAGGTTAAAGTCCAACAGGTTTATTTGGTAGCAAAAGCCACACAAGCTTTCGGAGCCCCGAGCCCCTCCGCAAGCTTGTGTGGCTTTTGCTACCAAATAAACCTGTTGGACTTTAACCTGGTGTTGTTAAACTTCTTACTGTGTTTACCCCAGTCCAACACCGGCATCTCCATATCGCAGTTTTTTCACACAGAGGGTGGTGAGTGTCTGGAATGAGCTGCCAGAGGTAGTAGTAGAGGCAGGTACAATTTTGTCTTTTAAAAAGCATTTAGACAGTTACATGGATAAGATGGGTATAGAGGGATATGGGCCAAATGCGGACAATTGGGACAAGCTTAGTGGTAAAAACTGTGCGGCGTGGACAAGTTGGGCCGAGGGGCCTGTTTCCATGCTGTAAACTTCTATGACTATAACTTTAGTTAAAAAAGAACTCCAATTTCGAGTCAAAAAGAGCATTCTTCACAGCTCCAGGAAATTGCTGCAGTTCTTTTGGGAGGTGTTCTTTGCCTAACCATCTTCAGCTGTACCAACAATGATCTTCCCTCAGTATTCAGCTTCACTCACAACCTTTCCAATAATGAGATAGCCCGTGCCTGCCTACAGCAGGACCTAGAAAACATTCACACTTATGTGAACAAGCAGCAGATAATTTTTTTTTCTTCATGGGATGTGGGCTCTGCTGACAAGTTCACCAGCATTGTTGCCCATTCCTAGCTGCCCATCCCTAGCTGTCCTTGGACTGAGTGGCTTGCTAGGCCGTTTCAGAGGACAGTTAAGAGTCCACCACATTGCTGAGAGGCTGGAATCACACGTAGGCCAGACTGGACAAGGATGGCAGATTTGCTATCCTAAAAGCCATTAGTGAACCAGATGGGTTTTACAATAACCATTGATAGTTGTCATGGTTGCCATTACTGAGACTAGCCTTATATTCCAGATGTACTAATTGAATTTAAATTCCACCAGCTGCCATGTTGGGACGTGAACCATTTTCCCCACAGTATGTGGTGATTAGGATGTTTCTTCTACATTAAGGGAGGACATTATGCAGTTAAGCTTAAGTGACATGCTTTTATACTTTAAGTCAGGTTTTCAGTTCTTTTCCTGCAGTTGCCTTCTCAAATGAATTGCTCTGCAGACATTACTATGCTCCCCAACAAATTATGGGTTCAAAGACTGAGCATTACTTATCATCCAACACAACGCTTACCACTTGTTGCTGTTGCAGGAACAATAACTTCGTCATCATCATCGCTATCTTCCTCATTTGACTGCGTTACCCCCGACTCTGAGACTATGCATGGAGGTTCTGGTTCTGGCTCAGAACGACTTCGCAACGCCAAAATGCGGTGATGTAGGGCTGCATACAGCTGTCCAGCATCCTTTGAACTAGCCTGTGAGGTGTCCAAAAGAGCCCCAACTTCAGATTACATAGCAGCTTTCTTGATTAAAACAACAAAATATCTACCAGAGTCAGGATGGTGATCAAAGTACAACAGAGTCAAATAATTTTATCCATTGTCATTTGAGAATAACTGTGTGATTTCTTATTACTCTCAGGATTATGCCGAGAGATAAAACAGATTGCTGTCTACAAAATAATGGAAGAAGAAATTTTAGTTTAACTATTAAGCATTCAGATGTTTTCATCCTGTAGTGCAATTTTACTGCCTTCCCAATCAGTAAGTTGAGATATGGAATTGTTTTCATGCAGTATTAGCAGAGTACTCCCAGGACAAACTACCTGGGCTGATGCAGAGTACTGAACTGCCCCATCAAGCATTCCATTGACATGTTTAGTATGGATTAAGTACAATGCAAATTTCATTCTAGATTTCCCAACAACGAATCTCGCTCTAAACCTCAAGCCACCACTATTTACATTATGTTTCCTTTTGCCACAACATGCTGTTTAGCCTCTTAATGAGGCCACTAATTCAGTAACAATTCCTATAGAATTGAGAGCTTTTAAACCATATCCACGAACTCAGCCAAAGTAACCAATGTTTTATTACCTAATATATCTATGGTCAACTTAACATTTTAAATAAGAGTGGCACTGAGGACGGGTGGGGAGTCTGTCAGAACACTGGGCTGACAGGGCATCCACCTGATTTTTTACCTCAAGAGTTACCTTGACTGGGGGGAACCTTCTCCTCTTTTAGTTTGCCAATTGATTTCTCTTTTCATTTCTACCTGCCTCTACACCCCATTGTACCAGTTATTCACATATCCATATCTTCTAATAACCTTCATTTACCCTTATTATGCAAACATACTCTCTCATTAATATCACTGTTGCCATTGAACCACCTACTGTGTTCTCTAAAACACTTCACGTGGCCAGTTTCGTGTGTGTTTATGTGTCTGTTATTGTATATGCATTCATGTTTGTGTACTGGTGGATATGCATACATGTCCACATGTGCTTGCATGTATATGTAGGTGCTCCTGTTTATGTGCATCACTTGTTTTTCTGCGCTCATGTGTTTGTGCACATGTATATGTGTTTGTCTGCTCACACGTTGTCATTTACCACTCATTACCTTCCCATCATTTTGTTCCTTTTAAAATGTTCCACTCAAATACCGAACCAGAAATTTTAACTTCTCTCATCTCTTCAGGTGCTAATTGGCTCGCTGAGTGTTTTCAACATTCGCGGATTTTCTTTTCACCTTTCTTCTTCATTTGTTCCTTCTTGCCACTTATGTCTCTGTCCCTTTCTGCATCGACCTCTCTCCACTGTTCATTGTTGTTCCTGTCCTCTCCTCATCTCCCTTTCCACTCCCGTCTGGTTCATTCCACTTGTCACTTTCCCTCTGTTCCTTTCTAATCCCCGTCTATTTTTCTCTCTCTCTCCTAGTCCTGTCACTCAGTTCCTTTCCAGTCTCCCTCTCTCTCCATTCCTTTCCAGTCTAGTCTCTCTCTCTCCGTTCCTTTCCAGTCTAGTCTCTCTCTCCGTTCCTTTCCAGTCTAGTCTCTCTCTCTGTTCCGTTCCAGTCTAGTCTCTCTCCGTTCCGTTCCAGTCTAGTCTCTCTCCGTTCCGTTCCTTTCCAGTCTAGTCTCTCTCTCTCCGTTCCGTTCCAGTCCAGTCTCCCTCTCTCTCCATTCCTTTCCAGTCTCTCTCTCTCTCTCCGTTCCGTTCCAGTCCAGTCTCCCTCTCTCTCCGTTCCTTTCCAGTCTCTCTTTCCGTTCCTTTCCAGTCTCTCTTTCCGTTCCTTTCCAGTCTCTCTCTTTCCGTTCCTTTCCAGTCTCTCTCTTTCCGTTCCTTTCCAGTCTCTCTCTTTCCGTTCCTTTCCAGTCTCTCTCTTTCCGTTCCTTTCCAGTCTCTCTCTTTCCGTTCCTTTCCAGTCTCTCTCTTTCCGTTCCTTTCCAGTCTCTCTCTCTCTCTCCGTTCCTTTCCAGTCTCCCTCAGTCTCCCTCTCTCTCCGTTCCTTTCCAGTCCAGTCTCCCTCTCTCTCCGTTCCTTTCCAGTCCAGTCTCTCTCTCTCTCTCCATTCTGTTCCAGTCTAGTCTCCATCTCTCTCCGTTCTGTTCCAGTCCAGTCTCTCTCTCTCTCCGTTCCTTTCCAGTCCTCTCTCTCTCCGTTCCTTTCCAGTCTCTCTCTCCGTTCCTTTCCAGTCTCTCTCTCTCTCCGTTCCTTTCCAGTCTCTCTCTCTCCGTTCCTTTCCAGTCTCTCTCTCTCTCCGTTCCTTTCCAGTCTCTCTCTCTCTCCGTTCCTTTCCAGTCTCTCTCTCTCTCCGTTCCTTTCCAGTCTCTCTCTCTCTCCGTTCCTTTCCAGTCTCTCTCTCTCCGTTCCTTTCCAGTCTCTCTCTCTCTCCGTTCCTTTCCAGTCTCTCTCTCTCTCCGTTCCTTTCCAGTCTCTCTCCGTTCCTTTCCAGTCTCTCTCCGTTCCTTTCCAGTCTCTCTCTCTCTCCGTTCCTTTCCAGTCTCTCTCTCTCTCCGTTCCTTTCCAGTCTCTCTCTCTCCGTTCCTTTCCAGTCTCTCTCTCTCTCCGTTCCTTTCCAGTCCTCTCTCTCTCTCCGTTCCTTTCCAGTCCTCTCTCTCTCCGTTCCTTTCCAGTCCTCTCTCTCTCCGTTCCTTTCCAGTCCTCTCTCTCTCCGTTCCTTTCCAGTCCTCTCTCTCTCCGTTCCTTTCCAGTCCTCTCTCTCTCCGTTCCTTTCCAGTCCTCTCTCTCTCCGTTCCTTTCCAGTCCTCTCTCTCTCCGTTCCTTTCCAATCTCCCTCTCTCTCCGTTCCTTTCCAGTCCTCTCTCTCTCCGTTCCTTTCCAGTCCTCTCTCTCTCTCCGTTCCTTTCCAGTCCTCTCTCTCTCCGTTCCTTTCCAGTCCTCTCTCTCTCCGTTCCTTTCCAGTCCTCTCTCTCTCCGTTCCTTTCCAATCTCCCTCTCTCTCCGTTCCTTTCCAGTCCTCTCTCTCTCCGTTCCTTTCCAATCTCCCTCTCTCTCCGTTTCTTTCCAGTCCTCTCTCTCTCCGTTCCTTTCCCGTCCTGTCTCTCTCTCTCCACTGTTGGCTTCTTTCCACTCGTCGTTCTCACTGTTCCTTCCCACTGCCGTCTCTCTCTCTCTCTCTCACTGTTTATATTCATTTGTCTCTTTCCCTTCTGCTTGTCATTTCTTTAATTTGAAGATTCTGAAGCATGACAATGGATTGCTGTGCAGACGCTCAGCTAACTCAAAAAAACAACTCCAGTTTGAATTCCTATAATTTAACAAAGCACCGCCGCGAGACATACCGATATGAGGAAGACTTTGACACCCTGGTCCTCAGCATCCATAGCTGTGATTCGAATACTCTTCTCACTGGCTTTATCAATTTGCATCTGGGCCCAGAGTTTGGTGTTTAGAATTAATCGAAGGCTGCCTTGAGTCCGCATCACTGGAACAAAGCAAGAAAATCACTGAAGGTACAAATTCTGTATTGAACACTGCTTTGTAGAATAGCTTTTGTCATGTTGATGTTAGAGCATTTTAAATAGCTGACAACAGCAAAACAAACATTTATATTTTTCTCCCACCATGCTATACAATAACATTATTGTGGAGACTACAAGCACTGACTCCTGGATATCCAACTTCCAAACCTTCTCCTATCATGTACACTAACATTTTGTTTTATATCCGTCAACTATGTTCAATTGGGGCGGCACGGTAGTACAGTCCACTGTCTGTATGGAGTTAGCAGATTCCAAGTGTGGACAGTCCACTGTGCACAGTAGCACAGTGGTTAGCACTGCTGCCTCACAGCGCCAGGGACCCAGGTTCGATTCCCAGTTTGGATACTGTCCATTGTCTGTGTGGAGTTTGCACAGTGTCCAAGTGTGGACAGTGTCCAACCTGGGAATCGAACCCGGATCCCTGGAGCTGTGAGGCAGCAGTGCTAACCACTGTGCTGCCCATTTTGCCTTGAACTATAAATTCCAGGACAATACCCCCAGCGAATGTTAAGAGTCTGTCCACAGTTGATAACCAATTATAGTTTCCCAAAACAATGCTGATTTTCCTTTTCCTGTGCTATTGATTGTCTACCTAGTAAATCATGATTTCCTTCAAGCTGTCTAAATTTTTGAGGAACAAAGCAACTACTATCATGTAATTTTTAACTTCCGAGCTTTTTTTTTCAATCATTCATACTCTTGGCCTTAACCTCCCACATTATATTCCCTTTTTTTTTTGGAAAGCCTTTTATCCTTCAATCCTCTATAAAATGCCAATTATTCACAAACTGAAATACTGCTGAATTTGGAGGTGGTGGGGTCTTATAGTCTCTCTTGCAATTCTAGACTAGATACCAGAAGTTACCTAATACAGGCAAACACTCTGGACAGACAGAAAATATTTTCCCTACAGCTAAAGAATCATTGAATGCAGCTACTGCATAAGTATTATTTTGCAAATTGATGGCCGAAAGTGCAGTACAAAGTCCATAAGCCTAGAAATAGCAGTATGCTATTCAGACCCTCAAAACCATTCTGCGATTCAACTATATATTTGCTGATCTATAACCTCAACTCCATATATGCATTTGCTCAAAATGATTTAATAACCACTGGATGGGGTGAGGGGAGGGGGAGTGAGCAGCAAGTTTTAGATTTCCACTACCTGCTGTGTGGAAAAGTACATCCTGATTTTATCCCATCTGGTTTGCTAATGTCCTTTAGGGAAGGAAATCTGCTGTCCTTACCTGGCCTGGCCTACATGTGACTCCAGAGCTATAACAATGTGGTTGACTCTCAACTGCCCTCCAAGAAAACTAGGGGTGGACAATAAATGCTGGCCAGCCAGCGACGCCCATGCCCCACGAATGAATTTTTAAAAAATCATAAGGGGCAAATAGAATCAAAGGTTATAGGGAGAAAACAGGATTAAGCTATTGAGTTGGACGATCAGCCATGATCGTGATGAATGGTGGAGCAGACTGAAGGGCCAAATGGCCTCCTCTTGCTCCTATCTTCTATGTTTCTATGTAAATGAACCTAGTTCTAATTTAACATTATGCCACTTGTTCTGGATTCTCCCACCACAGAAACATGTTTCCCTGTAATGAACTTACTGATTGCCTTAATCATTTTAAAGACCTTGATTACATTACGCCATAATCTTCTAAGCTTAAAGGAGTACACAAGTCAGGCTCATGCAATCTATCCTTGTAATTTAACCATTAAGCTTCGGTTCCAATCTGGTGAATTTGTGCTGTATATTGATCACGAAATTCTGATGCAGAAAATAGCATAACTGGCAAAAGCAACTCTGGAGTCGCATGTACAGCCTTCCGCGAATCTTACCTGTATCGCCAGCAGCTGACAGTAACTAGAATAAGAGTAAAAGATACATTGCTGATCATCTATTACTTTAATAGTAGCATAAAACAATAAGAGCATGATCAGCACCAGCAATCACAATGTTTTTGAGCTGGGCCTCAAACATTGTGGTACAATGTGGGTGAAGCTCTGTCAAGCTGATGTAAGATTCAAAAACTACTGGGACTGTACTGTAAAAGCAAAAGCTTTTGTACCCTCTGTTTAGTCATGCACCAAATCAACTGGATACTCCTCAAAATATTGCTGGACCCTGGGATACCATCTCAGATCCCAGACAACCTAACTCACCTGAACATGGTTTTGGAGGAACCTACTGGTTAAATGTTAAAAAGAATTTCACTTACATATACTTGGTTATAGTATGAGAGACATTCAATCTCCAATGAAAGGATCTCAATATCAGGTTGTTTCTGGTGGTCATGCCAATTCCTGTGTTCAGCCTCTTTTCAAGGGAGCTGTAAACTGCTAAACCAATAGTATCTCCTTAAACGAACCTGGTGTTTCTATTCTGGCTAAGGTGATACACAGCACTGATTGTTGCCTGTGGCACCGCGCAACCCCATTAAGCCTTAGTTGTCGGCTGTCAAGTGTGTTCAGCTGAAATTGCCCTCAATGTTCTAGGTTGAGACTCATGAACAGTACAGGACGAATAATTGAATTAGCTTGGCTGGTTCAAATTCCTCCACGCCCTGATTCCTTAAAGTGAACCAGCTAGTTTGAAAACAGAACATACTGAGAATGAAAGAAAGACCACAAGGCTTATATAATCTGGGTTCCTTGTCCAAATTCAATACCCAGGGTACAATGAAGAAGTTCAGAATATAATTCTATTAAACTAGGTAAGAGTGAACTGACAAACATTGACAACAAGATACTATTTTAAATGAGTGGCATGGGGTAGCACTAATAAAGCAAGGCTTTAGTCCAATTGTATCTGGGGATATTTAAATGTTATGTTGCATGGAGTGATTAAGATCCCTCTCCCAGTGTACGACTACACAAAGGGTACAAATCTATCCCTCTCCTGTACCTATGTTGCCCACAAAATAAGGTGTCACACAAATAAGTTATTTCACAAGTCCAGATACAGTGTTCTGTCCAAGAAAACAACTGGTAATGCGACTTGTCATTGCAAATTTTCCCCTTTGCCAACACTTGACAAACTTGAGTTACTGAATCAACTGTAGGATTGCTACAACTGTGATGAGCTAACTCAGGACAGCTTGGGCATCAAACATGAGATTTAGCTACTGTGCATAAATGTTCTGCATGGGCAGTGCAGGTCGATTAGGATGTATGTGCTCTTGGCAAAAATAAGATTCACATCATCATTTTCTGAGGTACCGCAATGCTTACAATACTAAAGTTCTACTTTTACAGAATACAAATTTTCATTTACAAGAAAAATATAATTCTTATTCACAGTAAATGTCACCAAATATCATCGGTAGCGTCAACAAATAATACAGAAGATGGACTCATACCTAGCCTTGATTGCAAGGCTCCATCATCAGCAGATGCCATATCGTTGAGTCTCAAGAGGCCTCGTCCCCTCTCTACCCAGGATTGTGATGTCTTGTCAAACACAAATAACTTGCATTGAATCTGAAATTAATCAAGAATATTCTGAAGCCAAAAAATATTGCCCTCCTACAATAATCAGGGAAATGTTCTATATAAGTACAATATCATAAGTGAGCATGTTACTGGACTAGTGATCTGCAGACTGATATTCAAATCCCATCCGGGGAGCTGGGGAATTTACATTCAGTTAATTAAATCTGGTCTAAAACTATTGTATTGTAGGGAAAACCCCTCTGATTCACTAATGTCCTTTAGGGAGGAAACTTACTGTGCTTACCCAATCTGCCCTGTATGCGATTCTTGACTGCCTTCTGAAATGGTCTACCAAGCAATGCTCCGCGAGTAGACTACAATTCTTCTGAGCATTAATTTCTTGATGGGCTGCTTATATTTTAAGAGGCACCAAGCTTTCATGAGGTTGTGAGCGGCCTGCACAATTCCAGATTGCAGAATGGCCAGACACATGCATCTTCAAGGGATGATTGTTAGTAAGCCATTCAGTCGCATCAAGAGCAATTGGGAATAGGCAAGAAATGCTGGCTGGCCTTGCCAGCGGTGCCCACATCCCATGAAAAAAATAGAATAAAAACTGTCAGGCCAAAAATCCACCTCTAATAAAACAATTGAAACTGATCATGAAATCCAAAAACACACCTTCGCCAAACTGTAAAAGTCACTCACAAAATGTTTATAATAATTTATTCTCACTAGAAAAGTTGTCTTAGTTGAATTATCCTCCCAATTGCTCTCTTCCCACCTGTAGTTCTCGGGCTCTGGAGGCTCCTGAACGGATGCTGACCTTTGCTTGGCTCTTATAACCGAGCTGATATCAGAATCATATAGGAGATATTCTGATAGGTGACCAAAATCTTTTATCAATGCAGAAGCAGTACAAGTTGGTGCAAATGTCCAACAAGCTCCTGGTCTTAGCTAATGCCACCACAGCAAAGTAGATATGGGAGGCACAGAGAAGAAATACTCCATTAACAATTTTGGTACAGTCTTGCTCATTTTTTTGAATGCAGTGCCATTTTCATACAAATGGCTACAGTCGTCCAAAAGGGTGGGGTGGGGCTAAGATATATAGAGCCCATTGACACTAGACAGCATCCATGTTAATTTTCCAGTTGTTTATAGCCTCATTTTAAGTTGCATATCTCATCTGAAGGAGGCAACAATAGACAGATGGATTTGACAGAACAAGAAACACCCATTAAAATAGCTTTGAAGTCCAATGGTGGCAGCTTTGTATATGGAATTCAAATGACATTCAAAGGAAGGTCATACCAAATGTTACGTAAAACTGTTCTTTACTCTTTCAGTCTCTGTAGCATATTAAAATTCTTACATAGGCCTCTTGCTACACTTAGAAGTGCTATGTTTACATTTCCTATGGCGATTTCAATGTCAAATGACCATTCTGAGGTGGTAGGCTTACCAGTTATGTTTACCTCTGATGTCAGGAGGTGGTGCTCACAAAGAACGTTTGATATTCATTTTATAACATCCCTGCCACATCGTCACTTGGTAAACTGAGGTAAAGCAGTGCTACATGTTCTGTCTCGTTCCATCCGTTGTTATTGGAAATTTGTCCACTTTTAAGATGGAAAAAAATTTGCTATCTTTTATATATTTAATGCTTTTAAACCTCCATATGCTTGTCTTACCCTCGCCTAACCTCTTTTGATGGTTCTTACTTACAGTACCATCCTAATAAAAATGTATTCCTGCACCCCTAGCCAGCTGCATCCTTCATCTACCATAAATAACTTTGGATGGGCTAACCAATGTTGAAGTTTTAATATATTTTCCCTTTTCCACTGTCTGATTTTCTAAAAACCTGTTTGCATGCTGCAGGATGATTCCAGCAGCCTGCGGTTCTAACAGCCCCGAGTATTGACTGCTGAAAGGATCTTTTCTTAATTGGGAGGGTGCTTTCAAATTTCCCCTAACCTCTTCTTGGGGGCATATGAATGGAATCACATGTTAAGCCATCAACAAGGCACCACTCTTCTCCATGGGCATTCTTGGCAAGTTGTTCACAAATTTAGAGATGTGATTAAGGAACATGAGCACTGCATAGAACATCTGCCTACCTTACTTGCGACCATCCACATCTGAATAAGTCAGAGATGGTCGCCTGGGAGAAAACTCACTTAAGTAACCGACCATTCATTTTGAAGTAGCACCATATTTGAGCAGCATCCAGCTTAAGAATGTCTGCTGGCATTGTGTTTCATTACGGCAGGTTAATAAAACTGCTTTATTTTCCATACGTATATTCTTTGAATAACATGTATCCACGTTGCTTCAAGTTTGTTTATTTGACGTAACGAATGTGGCTAGACCCAACATAATTCACAAACATTGGTCCACAGAGAAAAGCAAGCTATTCTGTGGGGCAAGCCATAGTTGTGGACCACTCATTTGCAATCTACTTGATGCTTGTCTTGAGACCTCACTGGCACTGATATCAACGTTCTCAGACACCAAGTTGTCTCTGGAGAAAGTTAAGCTGCAAGAGCACCAAAAGTCTTGCATCCCACACCATGCAGATGGCCGCAGGATACACATTAACATTAAATCCAAACCCTTGCATTCTACAAAGTGAGCAAAATATTTCGGAATGACAATCTGAAATAAGAAGTCCTTGGAAAACATGCAAGCCTTACAATGTGTATGAATTTGGAATCTGATATCAACCATTGCCCATGATGAAAAACTAGTGCAGTAACAGCACCTGACTCACTGATTAGCTTAACACAAGAATAGTAAAATGAATTTGAAAACAAGATTTATGTCACTGACATATATGAAAGTTTACAACTCAGTGAAAACTTCAAGAAACTCTTTTACAGAGATCAAGGAAAGATTTATGAAGGACAGCAGGGCAATACTTGAACACAGCATCTTCTTAATGTACCATCAAGAGAATGAACTGTTTGTTACAGGTGACAGATAGAACAAAGAATTCAGGTATGTTGCCATAGAATGGTTTATAAGAAACAGGTACTTGAGATTAACATTACTCTTACATGCAACCTAGTGAACCATAAGCTTTCCTTCGTATTTTTTTAAAAAGAGACAGGTACAAGACTTTAAGAGAAATGGAAAAGGGCTGGGATAGGAGTTGGAGTAGCTGCTACAGCCAACAAAATGGTGAAACAGAATCAATGAGTTGATTGAACTATTCCTGTCCATATGAAAAGCCAGTTACCACAGGCTGCTTTTTCACACTTCTCAGCAGAAACGTTGGGAGTAGATTTCTAGCTGGGGCAGCTACAGAGAGGGAAAATATTTTTAAAAATAAAGTTTACCATTTCAATTCATTAGAATGGACAGCACTCCCCAAAAATTAGTCAAATTAAATGCGAACAACAGACATTTTTGGAGTTTCAATCACATACCTGTAAGACATTACTCTCTGCTTCTTCCCCAGTGATAACTTCCACCTTTTCCAACAAGCATTTCTTAGCTGTTGCTTTGGTATAAGCAGCTGCAGACTCCTCCAGTGATTCTGTCACATTGTTTACTGGGATTAAACAGAAGTTAATTAATACTTGGATATATTTGGGGCTTCATCGGGTCTCATAGTGTTTCACATGACTTTAGTTTTCTTCAAGCGCAACAACCACTGTGGCATAGGTAAATGCAGCACTGATCTGTGTTAGCAACATCCCACAATTGTTAAAAGTTAAAAGTTTATTTATTAGTCACAAGTAGGCTTACATTAATACTGCAATGAAGTTACTGAGAAAATCCCCTAGTTGCCACCCTCCGGCATCTGTTCGGGTACAGAGGGAGAATTTAGCATGGCCGGCACATCTTTGGACTGTGGGAGGAAACCGGAGCACCCAGAGGAAACCCACACAGACACGGGGAGAACATACAAATTCCACACAGACAGTGACCCAAGCTGGGAATCGAACCCAGGTCCCAGGCGCTGTGAGGCAGCAGTGCTAACCACTGTACCACCGTGCCCCCACAATCGTCAATCAGAATGATAGCAGATACAATATACAGTACTGAGTTAAAGATCAGGGTTCCAAACTAAAATACTGCAGATGCGGAGAGACTGAAATAAAAACAGAAAATGAATTCACGCTTCAGGTCCGTTGTTTTGAGGAAAGGTCATTGATCTGAGACATTAACTGTATTTTTTTCTCCATATCTGCTGCCTGCTCTGCTGAGTATTTCCAGCATTTTCTGTTTTTAATCAAAGGCCAAGGTAACTACTTTTAATATCCCTTACCTAACCAGTCAGTAGCTTTCTCTGGTGTAGCTTCCTGTAAGGGTTCAGGCACAGATCCTGATGCAACTCCTGTATTTTCTCCAAATATCTGGTCCTTGCTGCTTTCAATGCTCACATCACCTGGCCGTGGCAAACTCTACAAACACAATTGACAATTCCAGGAACGTTGTTGATCACTTCCTTGTTATTACCTTACAAGTTATACTCAATAATAGCAATGGTTACCAACTGTTAACTATCAAATAAATGTCTGAATCATGTTAAGCTAGTAAAAATCTTAAAATTATTTAATAGTATGGCGCAGAATAAACCTGTTGTGTTAGGGCTCCTCTTCCACTTGACACATGCACAACTTGCAACCATCCACACAACAACAATGTTAAGAGAATATAGATCATGAATGAAGTATTTAATTTGCTGCACTCACCAACACTCTCTCACTCATGTTCTCCCCAAAAACAAACTTGGCACCTCTTGCATTACTATCTGCATTTTCTCCAGAGTCCAAAAGACTAAAGTTAGGAGAGAAAAATAAACAACACCTAAGCAACTGGCAGACATAATTTGGAATGAGTAATTACAAAGCATTACACTTTGAAAGAATAGCAGACACATCGAATTAATGGTATTGAGCTGGTTCTGAGAGGTTGGAAGGGACCTGGAAGGGATAGTAGGTTCAACACTTAGCAGTTAATGGAGCAAAGACTTTGCTGAACTTTATCAAAAACATAAAATGCTGTAAAATCTTAGCAGATCTGACAGCATCTGTGGAGAGAGAATAGAGCTAACATTTTGAGTCTGGACGACCCTTCGTCAGAGCGGAAGACAATCGAATATAGGATGAGATTTATACTGTGAGGGTGAGGGTTGGACAGGAGGGTGGGGAAGATACATTTTTCCCCATTCTTTGAATGTAGCTAAACCCCCATATTAAGGCCAAGGGTAACACTTGATTTTGGCAAGAGTAGTTGGACAGAATAAGAATTTGAAACAACTTAAGGACAGCTTTGTCAATGGTGGTGGTGGTGTGTGGTGGTGGCGTGTGGCGGTGGTGGTGGAGGGGGCGGGGGGGGGGGGGGGGATGTGAGATCTCAATACTGAGAACAAGAATGCTAATAGATTTAAGAAGTACTGAGGTTGGAGCCAGAGATAAGAGGTAGTGGAAAACGCTAGTCTTAAGAGAAACATGGGAGAAACTGCGTCTTTGATGAGCCGAAAGAAAATAATTTTCACTGTTCAAATAATGGAGATCAAGTTACACTGTTCAAGGTCTGGAAGTTGCGGAGAGTAGAGTGAAAACAGAATTGGATAGGGTTATCATTTATTACATCATGATGTTTACAATTAAGATTTGGATTGAAATGGCACTGAAATTTGAGACTACAGCAATACAGTTGCAGAATATAATTTTGGTTAGCAGATGGTAGATAAGGATTTTGAATTCAGAATTTTTAAATTGTAGAGTGATGAGCAAGGGTACACTGCAAGGCATCACTCGAGGCATGTTTAAACTGCATGGACAAAGACAAACAACAAATTAATACCCAAAGAACATCCCATACAGTTACTCCTGTTTAGAAATTAGTATATTAGTGTTTGTCCCTTACAGACTTGCACTTATTAAAATGTCAGGCACTTTATTAGTTCAGAATGCTTTGAAAGTCATAGGCTATATGGATTCTATAAATGCAAATGGATTTAGCCACTTACTTTGCAGTGTTCTGTTTGATGTACTGGAGAAAATAGTTGGTAGCTGGTAATGTTTCTCCATCTGCAGAAGTTTGCTTCAAAGGACACGTAAAGTCACTGCCCTCCATCATCTGTAACACATCAATATATAATAGGTATGCACAAGCTAGAACACTCAAGGTTCCAACACAGTTCCTGATCAGTTACCTTTATCCATCTCTTGACACTCAGTTTTTGCTAAGTGATGTGCAAAAATAGATAGGAAAATGTGATCAGCGGGGAGAAATCTTTTCTCTCAGAGGGTTATGCTACTTTGGAACTCTGCCCCAGAAGGCAATGAAGTTGGGGGGGGTCATTGAATATTTTAAATGTGGAGGTAGATGGATTCTTGTTAGACAAAGGAATCAAAGGTTATCGGGGGTAGATGGGAATTTGGAATTCAAAATACAATCAGCCATGATTTTATTAAATGGCAGAGCAGGCGCGTAAGGGTCCGATAGGCCTACTTTTGCATGGTCACTATCCAAATATTTGTGTCATGGGGTCTTCAGAAGAAGTTAACTTCAGATAAAGCAAAATTGAAAACCAACGTTGAGCTATTACCTAGAATAGTTATACACAGTTTAGTATGTCTGTAATTTCATGATTGGTCAATGAACTGATCTGGTGGGAGGAGCGCGGCACACATTGAGGCATGGGGGGTGGTTCTAAGAAGAATAACATAAGGGGAGCCAGTGACAAAGTTACCCAGGCTGGAGGGATGGGTTGAAGGTGGCACGAAGGCTGGTTAATGGGTGAGAAAAACAAAGTGAGGAAAAGAGAGTTGGGGGGGGACAAAACACTAGTTGTGGATGTAGGGGTTGGCGGAGGAGAATGGGATGTGGAGGTGTGGCATGAAGGGGTGAGAGTACAGCATAGAAGGGGTAGGGGTGCAGCATGGGGGGTATGGAATGGAGAAGGATGGAATAGGGATAGCATGAGTGGAGTTGGAGGGAGAGATGACATGGCAAGGGAGGCATGGCAAGGGAGGCATGGCAGTGCTGATGTAATTGGTTAAGTATATAAATTTAACCGTGAATGCTTTGCAGGGCTCCACTGGTCTTCCATAAAATATCTTTCATATGAACACAAGAATTTTAGGAAAAGAAGATCCTAACAAATCCATATTTTCTTTGAGATTAAGCCCACCTTCTCAGCATACATTTCAAATTGTTTCCTTCAGTGAAATTTCCATATGATTATCAAAGGGACGGAAGAAGGGTGAAGCATTAACACCAGCATGAAGCTGGTGGGCTGAATAGCTGAATATTAAATTCTATCACACTTTGAATCAAAGATAGTTTCCTTTACACTTTTAAGTCTCATCATGTCCCCTCATATTTGAACTTTTATTGTAGTGAACTCCTTGACAGAGGCAATTTCGTTAGTTCATTACCTGGAAAACTTTAATGACTCACTGTCTCTTTAGAGAAAACAGGCCTAATTTCCTTAAATTCTTTTCCCCAATTTAACTTTTCAGATATCAAGAATCACCAATGTAGTTTGCCTCTCCATAAATTTGCTGAGAAAATATCCTTTAAGTGACTTGACAACTGAACTGCATGCAGTTTCCCTTATTACCTTTCATCTGGAATCTACAGGCTTTTAATATTTGGATTTGGTATCATCTATTGCTTTGTTTACTTGCTCTCACAAATTGGTTGTGTCTTGTTCGATTAGCCAGCTCCCTCCAGGCAACTGACATTTATGCTTTTGGTGAGAGAGGCGGGGAGGCTTTCAGTTGGAATATGTCACAGTTCTTTGGTTCATTTCTTGCATCAGGATCCCCAACTCGCAAAAACATCAAATCTCCCCATGTGTCCCCATTGTGCCAATGTGAACAATTAGTTTACTTTGCTGCTACCATTACAACTTTGTCTTTCATCAGTAACGCAGCCTATTAGGTGCTGTTTTGCCAAATTTTTCATTTCCAGTGTACTTATAAGAAGTTTTTCCTGTACGCTTGTTGTGTACTTAAATTAGGAGGAAGGATTCCCACCACAAAATTTGTCATGGCCCACTTTTGCATTAAGGATAGGTATTCTGACACGCATAGCCTCCATTTTTTTTACATGTTAATATTTCAATAGACCTCACTGGCTGTGACTCTGTTGAATCTTAACTCTTCATGTCTTGTATAAAGCACACGTCTTTGTTTGTCCACATTGGAAGCTTAACTGCAAACTTCTGGAAGTGGAAAACATTTTACCAATTCTCCTGTACTTCTGTGAAAAGTGTAGGAAAAGGTACACATACAAAAAGCAAGAAAATGTGAAATGTAACAAGGAAAAGGCGACAAATGTATGACAACTCAAACAAAAGACAGCCCAAGACTCCAACTGTAGGCACTTTGTCAAGAATGCAAAGTCAACTCTCAAAACATTAACTTGCCTTACCTTTAACTGGATGATCACAAGCTCAAAATGCGCCCTCTTCCAAAAATATGGGAAAACTAGCTACAGCTTGAATATACTATTTTCAAGCTCCTTTTTTCTATCAATGCCTTCATATTACCTCACTAAGCTGATCTTCATATACCATCCGCCTGTTGTCACCCCTTTCTAGAGTGTTTGCTGATCACTTAATTCATCATCTCACCTCGGGGAAAAGTTAATATTTAAGATAGGTATTTTCTATCTGTTGTTCTTTTTCTTTGCTCTCCCTAATTTATTCAGTTCCATTAATTTCCAGCTTTCTTTTACAGAGACTTGACTTTGAAAAACCCAGAATCATTAAAATTACAGTTACAGAAGCCATTTGACACATCATGTGTACCAGTTCTTGTTCTTCAACTGGAGCTTACTCTATTTCTTTTCAGTTTTTCTAGAATATTCCATTTCAAATATTTATTACATCACCCTTCAAAGGGTATTATTTTTGACTCATAATTGCCTGTGGAAAAGAATTCTATACTTTAGTGAGTCTGGAAAAATCTCTTCTCAGCTGTCCTTACATTCTTCAAAGATAATTAATGCTCCCTCTATTCCTTTGTTACTAATTGTCCAATCACTAGGAACATTCTTTCATCATCTGCCCTCTCAAAATGTTTTCATTATTTTCATAATCTTCCTCTTAAGCTTCTCCATTCCAATGAAAAATATTAATTTTTGAGCAGGTCTGACATTTTAATTTTCCATATTGCTCTCACACCGACCTCTTTGTCCTTGACCTACTGCAGTGTTAGAGTTTTACAGCACAGGAGGCTCTTTGGCCCATCATGTCTGTGCCAGCCACCAAACACCTATTTATTCTAATCCCTTTTTCCAGCAACTTGGTCCACATCCTTGAATGCTATGGTGTTTCAAGTGCTCATCTAACATTCCAATGAAACTCAACACAAACTCAAGGAACAGCTGCTCATCCTTCAACTAGGCACTTTGCAGTCTTCTGCAAACACACACTGACTTCAATTTCAGACCATAATTTCTGCTCCCATTTTCTTTTGATGTTTCATTTTCCTACCATTTTTGACTTCAGAAGGAAGCTGTTCATTATTTTGCTATTCACACCTCCTCTGACCACATCTTGAGTTTGTCTCATTATCACTCCCTTTGGCTCTGCAAGTAACTCTTGTCATTTAATTTCTCCCATCTTCCACCCTTATCACCCTTTTGTTCTTTTTCCACCCAGCGCCCATTTCACTTGCTTAAAAACCTATTGCACTGTCACAGTATGATTTAAACCAAAATCTCTGTTAATGAAAGAAAATAAATTAAACCATCATTTGACCACCACTATCCAATCAATTCTTCAAGCCAATATATCCATTATTTCTAGCAATGACCGAAACCAAATCAGAAATCAGAAACTTCAGACTTTTCTCTTTCAATTTCCAAGGGTCTGTCGAACTGCACTTTTCAACTTCTGAGTACTTTTATCCTGTGCCAGTTAGGACAATGTGATTTGTGCAACTTAATAAAAGCAAATTACTGCGGATGCTGCAACCTGAAACCAAAAGAAAAAATGCTGGAAAATCTCAGCAGGTCTGGCAGCATCTGTAAGGAGAGAAAAGAGCTGACGCTTTGAGTTCAGATGACCCTTTGTCAAAGTTTGTACAACTTGCTCTTCTCGCACAGCGGTTCATTTAACCTGTTTCAAATGCAACCCTATTCCGGTCGGCAGCTCATTGCGTTAACATAACTCCAGCAGAATTAATATGCTGCTTATTATTCATTGTCCAACTCATGATGGCTCCTGCCTTGATACTGACTAGCTCACATCTCTGCTTCCTGCCACTTCTCCAACATATACTCAAGCAGCACCAAGATCAACAATACCCAGTCAAGGAGACAGTTAAGCTGGCCGAACACATTCTAAAGCTGAAGACTCTGAGGCTCACCAAGTTGGTCCGAGACGACACCTTCTCCAAAGCCTCAAATCACAAAACATACCACTGAATTCGTTTTCTTTAGTGGTTCATTGTCCCTCATCCTTCCAAGTTACTCTGATTCTCAGTTTCAACTTCCTTTCTAAGATTAAAATCCTTGCTGCCATTTGGTGCCTAAGGTGCATTTCATACAGTAATGTTTTGCATCATTGTTTGTCTTCCAATGTCCTCTTACGCTTCCATCAGTTCACGCTTGATAACCATGACTGATGCTCCATTTCCACACACTAAGCTTTCAACAGATTCCTAATAAAGCATTAAGTACATATTGCTCATGTTTAAATCACCCAAGGGTATCCTGTAACTCACTTTACAAATCAACATTAACATATTTTAAAAAACGTTTCAAACAACACATGGCACAGCAGTTTATGCATGGGATTAACGAAATCACATTAACCCAAAGAACTGTTCAATGCAAGCACAAACTACAGGGTGATTTGATGTGGAGATGCGGGCGTTGGACTGGGTGGGCACAGTAAGAAGTCTCACAACACCAGGTTAAAGTCCAACAGGTTTATTTGGTATCACGAGCTTTTGGAGCACTGCTCCCTCATCAAGTGAGTGGAGTGGCACTCATCTGATGAAGGAGCATCACTCCAAAAGCTCATGATACCAAATAAACCTGTTGGACTTTAACCTGGTGTTGTGAGACTTCTTACTGTACAGGGGGATTTGTAAGAGCATTGAACAGCACCTGGTGACTTTTCAATACTGTAATAACATGAACCTTCACTCTGTCTTGAAGATTTTCCCCAAACACGAAGTTCGTCTGTTCCATAAGCTGCTCAGGCTGCTCCTGGCTATCCACCTTTTCTTCCTTCTCATCTACTTCACAGCTGCTCTTGGACTCTGATGATTCAGCTAATTTTGCATTCTCCTGGAAATGTGGAGAAATCATTTTAAGTGAACTATGTACACATCCCAGTAAGCCAAATATCAGGCGATAAGGGTTTATATATGAAGTAAACTTTCCAAAACCTATTTCAGGGTCCACCTTGCCAAACAGAGAGAGAGACTGCCTCAAAGATCTTCTGCTATCATTATCACTAAAAACATTTAATCTACGCTTAAGCAAGAGCTTTAACAGACAAAGGAATGTTACATTCTTCCTTATTCAGTCAACCTCAACATACAAATAGTTGCGTACCAAAGTTCAAGATATGGTTCCACCGTTGGCTCAGTTGGTAAACTAGTGCCCAGTGTGGAATTGAGCCATACAACCAAGGTCCCAGGTTCGATCCCTGGACTATCCTGAGTTAGCTGATCTCAGCTGCAGCAGGTGTACGGGCGCTCCAATTGGCCTTAGTGCCCCTGGGCTAGGGAGGAGAGAAAAAAATAATCAGCCAGGGCTCCCACTCCTGATCATTATCCAGTGACTTGCTAGAAAGTGCATTTGTGGTCATCGGACAAGGACAGGATTGGCTTGGCTGTGATGCCTCCCACAATTACTACTGCCACTTTCTTCCTTTATAGATTTGCTCTCCAGGACAGTGCATAATTACCTCTCAAGCTGCTTATTATTCATTGTCCAACTCATGATGGCTCCTGCCTTGATACTGACTAGCTCACATCTCTGCTTCCTGCCACTTCTCCAACATATACTCAAGCAGCACCAAGATCAACAATACCCAGTCAAGGAGACAGTTAAGCTGGCCGAACACATTCTAAAGCTGAAGACTCTGAGGCTCACCAAGTTGGTCCGAGACGACACCTTCTCCAAAGCCTCAAATCACAGCCAGCCTCACATTACGTGGGTCTACCATCTTCTCAGACAGTTCAGCTGTCCTTTGGCCTCCTCCACTAGCTAGATGCCTGCTCAACAATCTCTACCATTAAGCTCCAAATGACCTTGTGTCACTGAATCTACAAATCTTTCGGGCAGCTGATGGAAGTTTGGCTTGCAATCAATGAGTTACCATCAAATTTCATCTGGGCTCCTTCTGCTATTCTTCATGCATCTTTTGCTAATTCGAGGCCTCCACCACCTGTAATTCCTTCTCTTGTTCTCAACTGCCTTGCTAAGATCACCTGCTTTTATACCATGTAACAACTTGGCCTCAGCACCTTCAACTCCCCATGCCACACAGATTCTGATTTCTCTGCTCTCCTCTCAAGTATTTTAATCAATTTCTTCATCAACACAAAATCCTTTGCATTTCTTGTGGTTTTGCACTCCAAGTCATATCTGGATGTTCCTCAATATCTTCTGGGGGGGGAACCTCCCCCACAGCTCCCAAATACTCCCCCCATTCCCGCTGGTGACCCTCCATCCATTATGGCACCATTGCTGATGCTCATCTTCTCAGTAACTTTAATTCTGTCTGCAACATCTTAAACCGCCCCCCTCAACAAATTTACTCTTGGTCTTCCACCCTTTGAATAACAGACTTGAAAGCATACAGCACATGACTGATTTTGTCAACCACTGTCAAGTCTTGTTTGAACATGTTAAATATTGCGTGTCCCACCCATAGTCAAATTCTCTTTCTGCACAAAAATAATACTGGTGGGAAAGGACAAGACACTACTCCTTTTCTCCATAACAAATCACATTCCCCTGCCCTGTAATCTCTAAAAGACACAGTGAATTTCTTTAAAGAAACTATCCAACAGCTATCTCGCCACAGCATCCTCATTCATTTTAGCTTTTTTTAAATCTCCTTGCCCTCTCTCAACTAATTTATTTCATGAGTTGGGCGTCTTGCTCTCTCAAACCCTTCTCCACCCTACTCTTGATCACTTATTAACCTTTTTCACTCTGTCCTGAACAATGATGCCAATGGCTTTATTTGGACTCGTGCTGTCCTCATACTCTTAAAAAGGCCTTCATCACCCCTTTCTTAAAAAAAAAACCCGTGTGTGATCCAGTTATTCTTTCCAAGCTCACCCCAAATCTCCCTTTCATTTCTTGGTCCTTCAGCGTGCCATCACCTCCCGGTTCTAAGTCATCCTCTCCTGTGACTGAATCCTTTCAAATTGAGTTGCACCTTGCTCAAATCAGAGTCTGAATTGGTCAAACACATACAGTATCATCTGTGACAGAGACTGTGGTACATCATTCCCTCTTTTTTTCCTTGACGTTGAAGGCATTTGAAGAAAGAAAAAAAGTAAACCTGCATTTATTTAGAGTCATTCACATCCTGAGGATGTCGTAAAGCACTCCAGTTCAATATGCCAGCTACCTCCACCGTAGTTTGGCTCTGTGGGACTATGATGTGGAGATGCCAGCGTTGGACTGGGACTACACAGTTTCATTCTTTGTGCACCAATTCAGTCTGTGCAATTCTCTTTCTTCTGCATGGCCGCTTCCAAAGTTTAAGGATCTGTAGTGACCTCCTCCACCCCCTTTCCTCTCCTAATTGCTATGATCCGTTATGTCATCAATGGGCAATAGACAGAGGGGGTCAGTATGTATACTAATGAATCTCAGCTCTAAATCCCATAATTTCCTTCAATGCTTGCATAATAATAGACAAAGCAGAATTTGCTGGTATCATGAAAAGCAAAACCAGTGTTTTTGGCTTCCATATGACAGCAAAAGCTTGCATTTATATAGCAGCACTAATGTTAAAAAAAGTCTCTAATAACACCTTACAGAGGAAATTAAATGGTGGCCATGAATCTAATCCGAGGAGTTAATAGAGAGCTAAAAGCTTAGTCAAAGAGGTGGGTTTGAAAAAGTTTAAGTTTACTTATTTGTGTTACAAATAGGTTTTCATTAACACTGCAATGAAGTTACTGCAAAAATCCCCAGGTCGCCACACTCTGGAGCCTGTTCAGGTATGCGGAGGGAGAATTTAGCACGGCCAATGCACCTAACCAGCGTGTCATTTGGACTGTGGGAGGAAACCGGAGCACCCAGAGGAAACTCACGCAGACATGGGGAGAACGTGCAGACTCCACACAGACAGTGACCCAAGCCGGGAATCAAACCCAGGTCTCTGGCGCTGTGAGGCAGCAGTGCTAACCACCGTGCCACCCCAAGGACCTTAAAGGAGGTTGGTGGTCTTAAAAGAAAGAGGGAATGCACAAAAAGAGTCGAATAATGGAGAATTTTGGATCGAGGGAAGTGTGGTTGGAGGAGGTTATGGATGGAAGGATTAAAACGCAAAGATGAAAATTTTAAGTTGCACCATTTGTGAGCCAATTTAGGTCAGTAGGACAGAGGTGATATTGGCTGGGATTTGGAGCAGGATAGGATACAGAGTTTTGATTCAGCTGAAATTCATGGGAGAATGGAATGTCCTCCAGGAGAGCACTGAAATAGTCAAAATTGGAGATATCGAAAACATGAGAGTCTCAACAGAAGTCAGACAGAATTGGTCAACAATACAAAGGTATGGGTAAGTGGGCTTTATGATAGAGAATATAAGCAGCTGGAAACTCACCCTATTATCCAATCGATTGCTGAGATAGCGAATAATGTGATTCTGCCTGAAGCCGTGGCTGGGGAGGGAGATGGAGTCAGTGACAACGGAACAGAGTTTGCGGTGGAAATAAAAATTATGCCTTTGGTGTTTTTTTATATTAACTAGAGGCGATTGCTGATGTGGACAAAGCAGTTTGACATCACAAAGGTAGGGACAAGTGATGCAGAGGTAGTTTTTTAAAAATTATTTGTTCATGGGATGTGGATGTTGCTGGCAAGGCCAGCATTTCAGTGTTGGGTGTTGCCAGCATTCATGTGGAATTTAAGCCTATGTTTTCAAATGATGTTCCTAAGGGACAGCATGTAAGTAGAGGAAGAAGGGATCACACTAATAGGACCAGGCCATTTAGCCCATTGAGCCAGTTCTGCCATTCAGTGAGATCATGGCTGAACTGCAGCCTAACTCTGAATACCCACCATTGTACCATATCTCTAAATACATTTAGTTAACTCAAATCTATCAATCTCAGTTTTAAAATTAACTAATCCAGCATCAATTACCATCAGTAGCAGAGAGTTCCAAACTTCTACCACCCTTGGCGTGTAGCAGTATTTTCTAATTTGATTCCTAAAAGGTCTGGCTCTAATTTTTAAATGATATTTCTAAACTCCTCAACTGGTGAAAATAGTTTCTCTCAATCCACCCTGTTTCTCTTAATATCTTGAAAACTTTGATCAAATCATCCCATAACCTTCTAGTTTTCAGTGAACACAACCCTCGTAGCTTGGCCAATCTCTCTTCATAGCTTAAGCCGAGGAGTCCAGGTGGCATTTCAGTACATCTATGTTACAATCTCTTCAAGGCCAATACATCCTGTTGAAGTTATTTTGCCCAGAACTTCCCACAGTATTCAAAGTGTGGCCTCACCATGACTTTGTATAGTGGAAGCATGACTTCCATCCCCATATTCTAGATATAAGGCCAGCATTTGATTATCTCCCCAACAAATTCATGATACTTTAATGATGTGTACTTGGGCCCCAAGTTTCTTTGGACCTCTACTGTTTTGAGCTGTTTGCTTTTTAGAAAGTACTCTATTCTATCCTGTTTAGGTCGAAGATCAATGACCTCACATTTGCCTACATTGAACTCTACTTGCCAGTTTTACCCACTTCCTAATTCTTTGTAATTTTACACTTCCACCCACAGTGCTGGCAATGCTGCCTCTTTCTTTTGTTAGCAGCAAATTTGGATAAGTGGCTTTCTTTCCCATCATCTAAGTTGTTATTGAATTGTGAATCTTTGAGGAACCAACACAGTTTTTTGAGGCATAAGCAGAAAATGCGATAAAATCCCTGACAGCATCTGTAGGGAGAGAACAGAGCCAATATTTCAAGTCTGCATGACTCTTCGTCAGAGCTAAAGACAATTGAAAATAGGATGAGAACAGATATTTGAGGTACCATCAGTCACATCCTGCCACGAAGTGCAGCTGCCCATAATCGGAAAACTTTGTCTCCTTCTATTCAGCCAGTTTCCTAACAGGGTCAATAATTTGCCATCAATCTATGAGCTTCAATTATAGTTAAGAATCTTTTATGTGGAACTTCATCAGATATCTTCTAGAAGTCCATTTAAGTGACATCCAAAGGAAGTTCCTTGTCCAGTACAATGGGTTCTTCTTCAAAACATTCAATTAGGTTTGTCGGGCATGACTCATCCATTACAAATCCATGCTAGCTTTTTCCGAGCAGCTAAAAATGTTCAAGTTGTTCAGTCACCCTATCCTTAATTTTGGATTGTGACAATTTTCCAACAACATATTCTGTCACCATCATAAATTGTGGAATGAGATACAATTTTCTAACCGAAGGGAGTATTCCAGAATCAAGGATAGATAATTCATAACATTCCAGAGGTAATACTATGGGGGATGGGAAAAGAAGCTCTTGCTGACTAAACTCACACTTGATTGAATCAGTGAACCCAAGTGGGAGGAAGTGCCACTGTGATGGATAGCAACAATGAGATGCTGAATAAAGATGCTTTAATCAACTAGGTCAAAAACTGCAGAGAGGTACAGAAGGTAATAAAAGACCATGGACCATGATTACAATTAGAGAATCTGATTTCACTGGTGATTTTGGTTAGGGTCATTGAAGTAATGTGGGAGGGGCAGAAGCTTGATTGAAGTGAATCAAACTGAGTTGCGGAAGAGTGGGCACAGATTGGGTGAGTTAACAGCATCTTTGCGATTTTTCAGAGAAAGTTGGGACAGAATTTTGCAATGACAGCAGCTTTGAAAGAGTGAATGGCATAGTCTCTGAGAGGAAACCATTTACAATGTTTGCAGGCACAAAGGCCAGGAAGAGAAATTTGGTGCTCAGCAGTTTATTGGGAACAGAATCACAGAAGCAAGAAGCGGGTCTCATAGATGAGATGAGTTCGGAGAGAGCATGAGGGAAGGTGTGAGAAAATCTAGAGATCCAGGTTCAACAATATGCAGGTATTCCTTGACAGTGAACTCTCCAATCAGTCAACAGACACAACAACATTTGAATCAGACAAAGCAGCCATAATTGCCCTCCTCTTTCAAGATTTCCTTCAGCAATTCTACCTGACTGGGTTAATAATTATTAATCATGCAACCGTGCGAAGAGCACAGCATAAGCACTGCATACAATCTTCAGCCGAACAGGCTAGTTGAGAAATTTAACAGCATGCTAAAGTGAAAACAGTAACTAAAACTCGCATGATTAGAATTTAACTCTTGCCTGTGTGTAAAGAGATGACCCTGCAGCTGACAGAATTCTCACTCCTTAGGTTAACTGCAGATGTACATCTGGACTGTCAATGACCAAAATGACATATACATTTTGATGCAGGGTCACCGACCTGGAAGTTTCCTACAGGGTCAATAATTTGCCATCAATCTATGAGCTTCAATTACAGTTCAGAATCTTTTATGTGGAACTTCATCAGATATTTTCTAGACTAATCCTGTTTCTCTTCACAGTTTTAAAGTTTATTTATTAGTGTCACAACTGGCTTACATTAACACTGCAGTGAAGTTACTGTGAAAATCCCCTAGTCGCCACACTCCGGCGCCTGTTCGGGTACACTGAGGGAGAATTTAGCATGGCCAATGCACCTAACCAGCACATCCTTCGGACTGTGGGAGGAAACTGGAGCACCCGGAAGAAACCCATGCAGACATGGGGAGAATGTGCAGACTCCGCACAGACAGTGACCCAAGCAGGGAATCGAACCAAGGTCCCTGGCGCTGTGAGGCAGCAGTGCTAACCACTGTTGCCATCCAATGCTCCCTGACAAATACTGTCTGATCTGCATTTCTATTTTTATTTTAGTTTTCCAGCATCTACGATATTTTTGCTTTTGTCAACTTAAAATTAGACTTCTTACTCCGTGATTTCAAGCAAACTGCAACAGCAAGAACTTTTGAGTTAGTTGTAAGCTAGAGACAGAAGAAGCTGGACACAGGGAATGGCAGAGAGCAGATTTCCCAAAATAACAAAACAAGGTTCCAAAAAAAGCAAGAAGTGGGGGACAAGAAAAGGTCTCAGGAAGACAGTTATATTAAAGAAACAAAGAACAAGAAGTTAAACAAGATCCTGTTGGATGAATCATTGAATCCCCACAGGACAGAAGACCATTCGGCCCATCAGGTCTGTACCAACTCTCCGAAGAACATCCTACCCAGGCCCACTCCCCCGCCCTATCCCTATAATCCCGCACATTTACCATAGCTAATCCACCTCACTTACACATCTTTGGAGACTAAGGGCAATTTAGCAAAGCCAATTCACCTAACCTGCACATCTTTGGATTGTTTAGAAGTTTTAGTAAAAAGCAGAGAAAGGGTTCTGAGATAAATAAACTGCCACAAGAACCACATTTAAAGTCAGCGAGGTGAAATACCAGACAGCCAAGGTAAATCAAAAGTTTGGTGACACCTTAATACAGCCTGTGAAGCAGTAGTTCTGTTGGCATGGCTGGGAACTTGAGAGATCGGGTGGAAGCTTGAGTGTACATGGCAATCCTTGACAGGAATACCGAAAGGAGAGGTCGAAATCCTGGAGGTAGCTCCTTGATGAAAGTATCCAAGAGAAAGTATCATTTGGGGGAAGATTTCAAGCATGTTCTTCGAAGCTGGAGTTTGGAAACCCTTGTGTGGAAGTCAGAGTTCCAGTGAGACCAACTGGCTCGAAGTGTGACAAGCATCTGGGAGGGGATTTGATGAGAAATCCACAAGTTGTGTTAGGTGACATCCGTCACTCGGTTTCAGAGTGTGGTGTGTCTGACCACAGTTGGCCTACTGGTTTACATGGATGGTGTACTTACTGAGAAAATCAGAGTATAAGGTAAAGTTTGTAACTTATGTCATCCTTATAAATACGTATATATCTATAAAGGTATAGCTGGGGTGAAGGAGTATTGTATTATAGTTAATCTTTCTTTGTTTAATACATTTTTTTGTTAAAAGTTAATTGGCAGTCCTGTGACTCTGTTCATCCATGACTCTAAACAAAAAATAGTAGCTAGGATCGATCAAACTAGGTTTCATCCTGGGATCTGAGTTGTCCAGTAGTAACATCTATTGGGGTCGTTAACAAGGATGTTTGTACTGGGACAGGGATTGAGAGTTTAGATGTGGTGAGGTGGGGACCGAAAGCCTCCTGCTCCTCATGGCCCAGAAGCAGGACAATGAAGACACTTATTTTCTCCCTGAAGCTGCTGCCCTCACCTCCCTTTGGTTATCCATCCAGCCACAATTAATCCCATGAAACGGGTTAAATGCCAGCCTCATTAAAAGATTTAAATTGTCATCTCACCTCCAGGGAGCTACCCACTCCCTATCCTGTCTCCATCAAAACTGAAAGTGGATGGGTTGGAGGAGGTTGTGGTGGAAATTGTTAAAATTTTAACTTCCGGCCCAACCAAAAATCACCAGTTTTTGGCTGCTAAAATTCAGCCCGAAGTTGCACTATATGAAAATGTTTTGTTTCTTCTTAAATGCTAACAATAGGAGAACAAGAGCGTTTTGTGTCAATTTAATAAGGTAATTACCAGTTTCTAATGAACCCCTATGGAATACATGTGAAGTTACATTCATTCAGACGATGGCCTTTTCTGCTGAACACGAAAAGAATATTTGGCAAAAGTTTAACGTCATCTGCCATCATAATGAAAGCTAGCATTAACAGCACCAGACAGAAAAAAGTCACGGGAGTAAGACTGAGGTATTGTACTTTTGTCATTGTGTAAGTGAGAAAAAACAGAAATCCTATCAGGCAAAAAGGATGCTTACTCTATAGGCAATGCTATCAATGAACTACAAATCCAATAATAGTAACATGTTAATGGGCTTCATTCAGAAATGGCCCTCTTTATACCAAGGGGTTCAGAGTCCATACTAATGTTTGGGGTAGGAAAACTGAACCAAATGAAAAACTGAGGAGAGGGACTTCCCATTGTTTCCATATACATCAAGTTACTGTCACAGAAATGCTGTACTCAAGTGATTAAAAATGATTGTGTCAGTATCGTATGGGGATCGCAAAAATTCCAAATGTTCCTGGCCTATTCTGACTAAATTGCTTTTGCATTTTAAAACTTAACAAAAATATCTTGTTATTATGGTGAAACATAACTGGATTTTCATATAACTTGGCCACCAGGAAGAGAATGATTAGAGTGATTATTACAGAAGTCGGTTCATATGCGCATTATAAAGTAGGAATGTGAACCACTATTTCTTAGGAGAGAAAAGAGTGGTGGAAGTGTTCACCAAGTACATCCAGATAAAGAGGATGTTTCAATTCATTTGATTTCAGCAATCCTGCAATCATCCATGACAACATCTAGCTGTTTCTGAAAATGAGCCCAATGTCTGGCCTCAAACGCCCCTCTTAGGAACACCCCTCCTTTTCAGCTGTTTGGAAATATTTAATGATGTTTGGCCTAAATTTACTCTTTGCTACCCTGACCAGGTTACCTCATCATGCTGTTCTAGCGCAAATGAATGCAAGTTTTACTGATTCTCGACCAAGTTTTATTTGGGAGGCTGAAAGGACAATGCTTGCCACTTTGTTCCTTGATTCTTTCCATTAGTACTTTGGATCAACTACTGTATTATGTCTAGGGGCTGACAACTCCTTTATATCCTTACATTACAACGACACAGCATTCAAAGTGTGGCCTACCTATGGTAATGCAGTTTTCCCGCAAGTTTTGGAATATGAAGTTATTTGATTTAGTACTCTAAGCTAGTATCCAACTGGTTTTATTTATGGCCAACGTACATTACTTGGACATGACAGAAGATTAATCTAAACCTATAAATCTCTCAAACTGCAACTTGGCAAATTCTACCTTAAAAATGAAGTAGATCAAACTCCAAGTTTACTTTTAAGACAAATAATTCTTGTATAATTCATATTCTGTCAAATAGGTACCTTCCAAACATTTGGGGTTTTTTGAGAATCTATGTTTCATTTTATTTTTGATCCATTTAAGGATTAATCCCATTGCTCAACTGCACAGGCTATGTATTTTCCCTATGCAACATTTCTAAAGATTATCCATTTATGGCCAACAGATTCATGATTAGCCCCAGCCTATGTTAATAAACACAGCTCCCATAACCTGAAATTTGTCTGCTGAGAGCTTTACACTAGCATTTTATGTTATTGTGCTGTTGTTGTAAGCTTGTGACTTCATCCAGAGACTTGTAAAAAAAAGGGTGGCCTTTCAAGTGTTGAAACCAAAACGCACTTCAATTCCACAACAAAGTTGAAGCCCTGCTACAACTGCAAGGCCCATCTTAATGTAAATAACCAATTTTTGTTTTCTAATTCTTGTAATAAATCCTCCATTATTTTTGTAAGTAATATGTCAATAAAAGTTTACTAACAGTCAAAATGCATGTTAAATTAAGATGGGAAATTGTGTTTGTAATTGGAACCAGTTACTCTGCTTCAAGTGAAACACCATGAACCACTGCTGAACATTTTTAGGTGTTAGTCACTGAATTTCATATTACTTCATTATTATTGACGATATTTACTTCTGAAGGATAACTGGCTGGATACCTTACTTCCATAGAATCCCTACAGTGCAGAAGGCGGCCATTCGGCCCATTGAGCCTGCACCTACAACAATCCCACCCAGGCCCTATCCCCTTAACCCCACATATTTACCCTGCGAATCCCCCTGACACTAAGAGACAATTTAGTATGGCCAATCCACCTAACCCACACATTTTTTGAGTGCGAAGAAACCAGAGCACCCAGAGGAAACCCACACAGGCACAGGGAGAATGTACAAACTGCACACAGATAGTCACCCAGATAGGCCAGAATTAAACCCAGGTCCCTGGTGCTGTGAGGCAGCAGTGCTAACCACTGTACCAGTTTTAAAGCCATTAATTTGGGAAGAGCAGATGAAGGACTGTGCTTGAAACAAGAACGTTAGCTCTTTCTTCATATATAGATGTTGTCCGACTTGCTGAACATTTGCAACACTTTCTGTTTCAGATTTGCAGCATCTGCTGCACCTAGCTTTTAAGTTCAATAAGAATAGAAACCTGCTGTAACTCAGAGATTGACTTTGCAATTTTCAGACGGAACTCAATGGAATGGAGTTTGTAATCTATGCTTTATGTAGCACATACATAACCATTCAATTCCAAATTACAAAAGGCATATATTAGGGAGAGGAGAAAACGGGGATTATCGTTGCAGCATAAATATTAAAACTATGCTGATTGAACAGAGAGAACTATAATTATTCTTTAGGAGAAGTCATTGGAGCATGTAAATTAATCCCTTTCTGGTATTTGCTTATCAGTTTTCTGTCTAGTGTTGTACCCTCAATATCTTCTGAATTCTGTTATATTTAATTTTCTTCAATTAACTTTATGAGTATATTTTAGTCACTTCAGCCATTAAAAGCCTCAAGCCTATTGCACAGATCACTCCAATTAGGATAATTGTGAAGTCTCCAGACGTGCGTATCTCCAAGGGAAAAATGAGCAAAAGATATAATCCTGGATAATAGGGGACAATGTGCACCTGTAAGAACTACGAACAGATTATTGCGAAATGTTTCAATGAAACTCTTAAATTGTAATGAGATGCAATACCGAATTAATAACACAGATCAGGAACGTTTCAGGTTCAATCGTTGGTGCTTAATTTGCCAGGTAGGAAAATGAAGGGAGTGGTAAAATCAGCTTGATCCTTTATAAGTAAGTCAACAAGGGATTCTATTACTAATCTGCATTCACCGATTCTGGCTGGAAAACATACACACTGGTAACTGGTCATACAGATTCATTCTGGCACAGGACGAGGTCATTTGGCCCATTGATTCCATACTGGCTTACTGTGAAGCAATCCAATCAGTTTCTTTCCCCTGTTCTATTCCACAGCCTGGAAGTTTATTTTGCCCAAGTGCCCATCCAGTTTCTTTTTTAAAATTATTTATCTTATTCACTTTTCCCTTGGAGATGCGCGTGTCTGGAGACTTAACAATTATCCTAATTGGAGTGATCTGTGCAATAGGCTTGAGGCTTTTAATGGCTGTAGTTTTTCTATGTTTCTATTAATAGGATGGAGGGTTATAGGTAGGCCTAGAAGGTAGGGATATGTTCGGCACAACTTGTGGAGCCGAAGGGCCTGTTTGTGCTGTAGTTTTTCTATGTTTCTATCTCTGCTTCATGGGCAGAGTGTTGCAGGTCACTTCCACTCACCACTTAAAAATTTCTTCCTCACATTCTTCTGCATCTCTGGCCAAAAGCCTTAAATCTGCATCCCCTAATCTTGTAGTCACAGGTAGTAGGTACAGTTTTGCTTTGCTTATCTTATCTAAACCTGTTATTACCTTGTAAACCTTGATCAAATCAATCTCTTTTGCTCCAAGGAGATCAATCACAGTTTCTTCAACCTAATCTTCTGGTTAAAATTCTCAATTCTTGGAAACGTTCAAGTAAATCTCCTCTGCATCCTCTCAAGGATCCTCACGTTCTTCATAAACTGTGCTGACCAGATCTGGATCCAATGCTCTAGTTTTGGCCTAACCAGAGCTTTAGGCAGGGTTCAGCATAACTTCACTGCTTTTGTTCTCCATACCTGTATTTGTGAATCCCTAGATCCTTTATGCTTTGCTGACTGCTGTCTCAATATGTCCTGTCACCTTCAAAAATGCACCAGGTCCCTGCACACTTTTTAGAACTGTATCATTTCGTCAATATTGCCTCATTCTATTCCTTCTGCCAAGTGCATCACCTCACACTTCTCTATTAACTTCCATCTGCTACATGTCTACTCATTCTACCAATTCTCTGACACCTCCCTCATATCTAAGGAAGATCAAGACAAGCACTTCTGCGATCATCGCTTCTGCTTCCTTTACCAATCTGGGATGTAAGTTATCTGGACCAGGAGATGTAACATAGAAAATAGGTGCAGGAGTAGGCCATTCAGCCAATCATCATCCCCCAGAACTTGCTCCGCAATTCAATGTGATCATGGCTGATCTCCTATCTCAACACCATACTCCTGCTCTCTCCCCATTCCCTTTGACTTATCAATTCTATACAAAATCAGCCTTTCCAGTGCATCTTTCCAATGAATTTTCATTCCATCCATTATCTCTACCATCTCAGCTTCTTCAATATTTTGTCAGAATCCTCTTCATTGGTAACACCGATACAAAGTACTCATTAATATTCAACCTGTGCCCAGTAACACTAAGCATATATCAACACCTCCTTTGTCCCTAATAGACCCCACTCCACCTTACTACGTGCTTACTATTTACATGCCTGTAAAAGAATTTTGGATTCCTTTTTATATTCCTGTTATTCTAGTCTTGTATTCTCTCTTTGCCTGTTTTATTTTCCTCTTCACTTCACCTTTCAACTTATTGTATTTGGCCTGGTTCCTGCATGAAGAATTCACCCAACATGCAGTTGCGTTTTGTCTCATCATGTTCTTTGTATCCTTTGTCAACCAATGAGCATTGATTTTATTTGCTTACCTTTCATCTTTACTGAAATATACCGAGACTTCAACTGAATTATTAGACATTATTCATTTGATGTTCTGTCAATCTTTGGTCCCATTTTACCCTGGCTAGATCTCGTAAAAACTAGAAGCAGGAGTAGGCCATTCAGCCCTTCGAGTCTGCGCCGCCATTTATTATGATCATAGCTGATCATCAAATTCAATATCCTGATCTCCCCTTCCCCCCATATCAACCCCAAGACCTACATCTAATTTATTTTCGAAATCACACAACGTTTTGGCCTCAACCACTTTCGGTGGTAGTGAATTTCACACATTCACCACTCTATGGGTGAAGAAATTTCTCCTCAACTCAGTTCTAAAAGGTTTACCCCCCCTTATCCTGAAACCATGACCCCTGGTTCTGGACCCCCCCAGCATCAGGAACATTCTTTCTCAATCTACCCTGTCTAACCCTGTTAGAATTGTATAAGTTTCTATGAGATCCCCTCTCACTCTTCTGAACTCCAATGAATACAATCTTAACCGACTTAGTCTCTCCTCATGTGACAGACCTGCTATCCCAGGAATCAGCCTGGTAAACCTTTGCTGCACTCCCTCTATAGAAAGAACATTCTTCCTCAGATAAGGACACCAAAATGACAAACAATACTCCAGGTGTGGCCTCACCAACACCTATACGATTGCAGTAAAACATTCCTATTCCTGCACTCAAATCTTCTCGCTATGAAGGCCAACATACCATTTGCCTTCTTTACTGTGCACTTCCTTTCAGCAATTGATGCACGAGGACACCAAGGTTTCACTAAGCATCCATCTCTCAATTTGGACCCATTCAAGTAATAATCTGTCTTCCTATTATTGCTACCAAAGTGGATAACCTCACATTTATCCACACTATACGGCATCTGCCATGCAAATACCCACTCACTCAACCTGTCCATTTCTGCATCCTCCTCACAGCTCACCCTCCCTCCATACTTTGTATCATCTACAAATTTGGAGATAATACATTCAGTTCCCTCTTCCAAATCATTATTTAATGCGAACAGTTGGGGTCCTAGCAAGATACCTGTGGAACCTGCTTGACTGCTATCCCTGACACAAATATTCCATCCCTCCAGCACCAAGACAAAATTGCAGCCTTGTGCACCATCCACAAGATGCACTGCAGGAACTCACAGGACTCCTTAAGCAGCACCTTCCAAGCCCATAACAACTACCATCTAGAAGGACAAGAGCAACAGATACCTGGGAACACTGCCACCTGGAGATCCCCCTCCAAGTCACTCACCATCCTGACTTGGAAATATATCACCATTCCTTCGCTGTCGCTGGATCAAAATCCAGAATTCCCTCCCTAGCAGCACTGTGAGTGTACCTACATGATGTGGCGATGCCGGCGTTGGACTGGGGTGAGCACAGTAAGAGTTTTAACAACACCAGGTTAAAGTCCAACAGGTTTATTTGGTAGCAAATACCATTAGCTTTCGGATCACTGCTCCTTTGACGAAGGAGCAGCGCTCCGAAAGCTAATGGTATTTGCTACCAAATAAACCTGTTGGACTTTAACCTGGTGTTGTTAAAACTCTTACTGTGTACCTACAATTCAGGGACTGCAGCGGTTCAAGAAGGCATTGCACTATCATCTTCTCAAAGGCAACTAAAGATAGGCAATAAATGCTGGCCTAGCCAGCAACACCCACATACCATTAATGAATTTTTAAAATATGACAGCAGCAAAAAGAATATGCCAAAGTGTGTCTGTGTTGAACACAACCCTGATTTGACCCCATTGCAGATTTTAAAGGATTCCAATGTTGCTCCATCATAGCTAACCTTGCCCAACATGTTATCATAGAAAGCATTTTTGACAGTAAATTTTCTTCAGCAGCTTAAATAGACTGCCTCTGCTCACATGGTTGAATGCCTTAGTGAGATCAATGAAGGTAATGCATCGTGGTCAATTCTGTTGATGACATTTCTCTTGCTACGGCCAGACTGAGAAGATCATGTCAATCATAGAACATCCAGTTCTGAAACCCACACTGGCTTTCAGGCTAGATGCATTCAGCTGGGATCTGCAGTTTGACAAGGGCAACATAGGCAAACACTTTTCAAATGAAACTCAGCAGGGAAATGCCTCAATCGTAGTTACAATCGCTGTGATCACACTTGTTCTTGTAAAATGTAATAATCTTTGCATCACACATGTCCTAGGGAACTGCTTCCTCCCTCTCGTCGGTGGAGAATTTTGTGCAGATATTGCAGGGGTGCCAGTTTCCCTTGCTTGATGAGTTCAGGCTGGAGCTATGCCCATGACAAGCAAGTCAATAACCTTGATAAGTTTGTCCATTGTGGGTTCAAGATCCAGCTCTGCCATGACAGGCAGGCTTTCTATGGTGTTTAGAGCTTCCTCGGTGACAGTGTTCGCACTGTTGTGTTCTACCCATCTCTTCAAATGTTTATTGCAGTCAGTAATCACCAGCCTGGCCTTTGTTTTCAATAAAACTGTTTTCTTTGCTGATGGACCTGTTGCCTTTTTGATTCCTTCATACCTGCCCCTATGGGCAGCACGGTAGCACAGTGGTTAGCACTGCTGCTTCACAGCTCCGGGGACCTGGGTTCGATTCCCGGCTTGGGTCACTGTCTGTGTGGAGTTTGCACATTCTCCTCGTGTCTGCTTGGGTTTCCTCCGGGTGCTCCGGTTTCCTCCCACAGTCCAAAGATGTGCGGGTTAGGTTGATTGGCCAGGTTAAAAATTGCCCCTTAGAGTCCTGAGATGCGTAGGTTAGAGGGATTAGCAGGTAAATATGTGGGGGGGTAGGGCCTGGGTGGGATTGTGGTCGGTGCGGACTCGATGGGCCGAATGGCCTCCTTCTGCACTGTAGGGTTTCTATGATAGAATAGAATCCCTACAGTGCAGAAAGAGGCCATTTGGCCCATCGAGTCTGTGCTGTCAACAATCCCACCCAGGCCCTATCCCAATTATTTACCCTGCTAATCCCCCTGACACTAAGGCAATTCAGCATGGCCAATCCACCTATTTTCTGTGTCAAAGGACGTGTGGATATTCAGGCAAAGTTGTAACCAATAATAATTGGTGTGTAGGGTTACAGGGATAGGGCCTGGGTAAGATACTCGGGTAAGACTCGTTGCAGACTTGATGGGTCAAATGGCCTTCTGCATTGTAGGGATTCTATGATAATAATTGGTGCTCTGCCGGACTTACTTCAAGTGGCTTTGTGTATTCAGAGACTTCTAGCTCAGAGCTCTCTCGTAATTTATGAGAGTGGGCCATTTGGCTTCAATTGGAAGTTCCATCACGAATGATGTTAGCCTCAAGCCAGTCAGCATTTTTCCACACTCAATGTGTTGAGACTGCAGTATTTAGATGGTGTCTCGATGTATGTTCCTGTCTTGCACGTGTCATTGACCAGCTGCAAGTCTTCTGTCAGTCCTGTGCACGTGGTCCTGACATTCCAGCTTACCGACTGAAGCGTTGGCATCATCTTTATCTTTGTTTGTTTCATTTGCTTGCCTGGTGCAAAGGCACTTGTCGAGAGACTCTAAGCTCCAAGCACCCATTGAAACAGCTGCACGATCGCGGGTCAGCACCTTACTAGTCAGGGGCTGCCCAACTTTGGTGGCTGACCAGTGTGGTACAATAGTCCTTCCCACCATTGGAGACACCTGTTTTCTACGCCAACTGAGTTGGGCTTATTCTTTCATAACTACTGCATTAAAGCTCTGTAGTAAAACCGTAATGTCCTCTCCAGGATACAAGCTTCTACAAAATTTATGGAGACCCTGAGTTGCCCAAACATCAGGATCACCCTCTTGACCTCCATGGTTGAGTCCAAAAATATATAAAGCACATTTGGCACTGGCTTGGTTGCAGGAGTTGACGGAAAGGTTACATATTGAGCCCAAGTCATTCCCTACAAGTACACAACATCTCCATTGGCAAGTCTTCAGCTGTGCGTCCTCATGGCGACACATGGAAATTGGGTCCATCATGGTACCAGACTAAAGCTTCAGAGGAACTCAAGAGATTTGGGCTCTCAGATGTGCAGTGTACAGGACCACTGGCACGTGGGCAGGCCCTGACGTTCATCAACCAAACTCCCAACTATCGGCTAATAGCTCCACTGCCTTTTGGACACCCTAGGATAGTAGAAGGCTAAGGGAACAAACCCTGACAAAAAACCTGGGTGGAGTCCAACGGCAGACTGATGCATCAATATAATGCAAATTCCAACGCTCTGGACAGTGAAGGCTGTGTATGTAACTGAAGCATATAGGTTTAACTCTCATCCAATTTTCTACCTCACCTAGGTCAAAGAGAACTACAAAGTCTTTACCAGTTTCTGTTGTATACCCTTGTCTGTCAATATACTGACGTCTGAAGGGTTGTACAAGACTGACTGCCTATTTGGTGGCAAATCCACATGACCAGGCAGATGCAAATTTAATATGGTCAACATGCAATCTTGAAAAAAGGCACCAGGATCCATAACTTAGCCAGTTTTACTTGAGTTAGGTCAGTCAACATTTAAGAAAATAAAAATTATGTAGGCCACATCTGTATTGTTGTTAGACATTTACAGACGTTTACATGTTTCAAAACTCAAGAAATTCCAATAGCTTCCAGCCGTGTTACATACCGTATGACTAACTGTGCCTGTAGAACTGTTGGTAGATGGAGTCTCTTCGTCTGACGTGCTGTTCAAGGTTACAGAAGAAGCTGTGATACCTTCCTCAGTTTGTTTGCTCACACCATTGGTGCCACTGCTGGCAACTGGAATATACATAAATAATATTTCAATTAGATTCAAATGAGCCACTCTCAGTTTTGAATTACTTGAAAAAGGACAGTTATCAGGATATGGCTGGAAGATAAGGCTATACAGGTATGCAGCATATTCGGCATTGCATTTCCAAGTGACCCATCCATTTCACAAGGCAGAATGTTGGCACACATAACAGAAACGATCTAAAACTGGGAAGCAAATTCCTCAGATTGGATTTAGTAAACAAAACGGATCTTCTGTAATACAAGAGATTGGATTGCAAATACTTGTAGAAATGCTCAGAGATACTTTCTTACACAAACTCAACTGATTAAGCACTTTGAAGTAAAGTTGGTATGCAGGCTACAGCAGAAAGTTTTCAGTTAGAATTTAGTATGGTCACAGCTTATCCTGCATTTCTAATTATTTCAATTTCCTTGAAGTTGCTAAAACTGTAGAAACAACCATCATCCTAGACAACCTCACAGCATGACAATAGCCATATAAACCAACAATAAGTATGGGAGGGTAAAGTGGGTCCTGCCTCCTCCGTAACAAAATAAAACCTCACACAACCTCTTTCAATGCTGTCCAACCCCTTTTTACTTTGATTTCAGCCTCAGTAGTTTATAAAGCACACTTTAAAATCGGTATCAAGTTTTGCTGAAAACCTGACATGGGCAACTAACAGGAATCACCATTTCAGAGGTGTTTATCTAATGTTGCATGCTCCTATTCCAAGTGTCATCGTGCTAGCAAGAACAGCTTTGTTGAATTTACCCAGTATTTCTTCTGTGACTCCCACTTTGGAGAGTGTCCTGGATACTCAGTACCAAGGAAATTTAGTGAGCAGTTCGGGAGCGTGCCGTTCTGCAGCCCTTCTGTACTCCCAGCTGCAGGATTATAGTTGAAGGGCGGAACTGTCAAGGAGGAAATATAGGGAAAGTCAAGACATTTACAGTTTGGGTAGGTGATATTTCTCATCTATCCAAGCAAGCCAAATTGTAATCCAAGAAATATCCTTCAAAGTAAACCTTTACCTAGCTGTGTATTTTTAAAAGCCAACAGAAAATGACTTCCTTATTAAAGCTCAAGGGTTCAGATGTTTATAGCGATGAATATACATTTCATTTTCTCAACTGAGCAGTGCTTCAATCGAGAAGACGATGGGTCAAGCTTATGACATGGAAGAATCACTAAATTTTAGTCCACAGCATCACCAAGAGGTCATTAAAAACATTAAGCTGAAAGCAAAAATTCAGATTTCAATTTCTAAATGAGATTCATTACAAAAGTAAAAGTTTTTGATAAATATCAGTAATGAATATTTATAATTGGATATTACCTACACACATAGCAAGAGGACAAGTAAAGGTGTGTACTTTTGGTCACCCTACCTGAAGACTGACATACTGGAAAGGTTTCAGAGAAAAATGGCCAGGATGATTCCTGTCCTTTTGGCACTAAACATGCAATTAAACATTTTTATTGTTCACTGGTGAAAAGATTGACGAATATATAAGACAGGTCTTTAAATTAATGAGCCACACAGAATTGGAAAATAAATGCACATGCCTCAAGCAAAGTTAGAAATTAGGAGTAAATAAATTCCCGAGGATAGTGAACACGTAGAACAAATGCCTAATTTTGAGGAGGGCAGAGGGGCTGAGGTGGCGAGGCTCACTCTTAAACGAGAGCCGGATCTGTAGAGAGGGTGCAATGAGTATTGCTGAGATATTACTGGGTCTGTTTATATTTTTTCAAGGGAATGTAAAGAAAGCGTTCTTTAAGTTAGGTCATCAATGATAGTTAGGTAAGATGACAGTGGTTGTGCTGAATAACAGACTCTCAAAGCAGCTTTGATGAAGTAACTGTTTTTGACTCAGATTTTTGGGCATTCGTTTTCAGTAAAATTCTTTATGTAGAGGATTGAGAGAACATGGAATATTTTGCTGGACGGAAATGCTCAGCAGGTCTGGCAGCATCTGTGGAGAGAGAGAAAACAGAGTTGCTTTAGGTCTGTGGCCCTCCATCATAACTGATGAAAGATGACAGACTTGAAACATCAGCTCTGTTTAAGTCTCCACTGAATATTGCCAGGCATACTAAGTATTAATAACATTTTCTGTTTTTATTTTGACTTTACAAGAAATAATAATTGAGGTAGAGATCAAGGAAAAAGTAGATAAGTCATCGAAACAGCAGAACACTGGGGCTTCGCGATTATGTTTTTATTTTTCTAACGAAGAACCAGCACAGACAAAATGGGCTGAATTGCTTCATTCTGAGCTGTAGTTTCCTACATCACTGGCTGTAAAGGATGTTGGGGCATCAAGGTTATGAAAGGTGCTATATAAATGCAAGCTTTTCTTTCTTCTGTCTCTGTAAACTTCCATGACTGTCTACTAGTAAATCATAGTACGGGAATTCAGACTCAACACAAGCATGATCCTATCCCTTTCATCATATTAACTTTCCTAACTGGTGTGTGCATCTTTGAAGTAAAGCTCTGAATCTTGGTTATTTAAGCTAAGTTTCATTCTTTAATGAACCATTTCTGTAAATTCTTCTCGAACAGCTATATCCCCATTCTACAACTGTTCACAAACTAACAGCTCAGTCACACAAAAATGCAAAAATTAAAGCATACATTTAGTTTAAGCTGTACTAGGGTGAGCTGCCACAACAGAATACTACAAAACATGCAAACATATACCTGACATTGCACAAACTTGAGACTCCACTGATTGAAAAAAAAATAAAGTGCAGACAAATCCAGTAAGACTAATTATAGCATTTATTGGTTTTGATTCAGATTGTTAAGTTTGCCAGAACGTGGCTAAATGTATTGCAAGAGGTTCTGTATTTTTCTCAAAGAATGAGACATCAATTTTGCAAAACTAATCACACTCAAGCATGCTCCATCGCCCTCATGCCATTTGTGGTCAAGAAACGTATACAGAAATATTTATATGGACAACGGCAAGCAACTTTCCAAAGACATTGGATACATGCAGAGGGAAATTATAACTGAATGAGTTTTGTGAGGTGAGCACTGTACAGGACATCCAGAGCCTACTCTTGACTGGACATGAATCATAACTGGATGGTTGGTCACGTTGCAGTCTCACTACACCAGGATACACTTCTTACATGGGATTGCTTGGGATATACACAAACAGGCCAATTGGCCCCTTCAGCTTCATGTCCGTCAATGATAAAAATTACATAAATAACATTATAAAAAACATGGTTGATGCTTCAGAATCCCACCAATTAACCAAAGGTTCTGAGGCTATGTTGTTAAAGAGGTAGGAACTTCAGCTGTAATTCGCTATTAATATGCACAGCCAGTAGACCAATGTCGTTCTGTTGCATATGAAACATGGACAAGCTAAGTATTTTTTCATATATGAAACGCCAAAATACAGAATCTTTGGCCCAAGGACAACATTCCTATACAACACACTCAACATGCGTTATACAGAATTCTAAACCAAGTAGTACATTCATGGATACAAGTCCCATTTTTCTCCACTGCACAAATATGTTCACCAACATTTCAAGAAAATGAGTCTATCGAGATTCAGATTCAATCCTGCAGGTGGAAATAATTGCACATCACTCCATCCAATGGAGAATTACAGAGATGGCAACAAGAAATAAACAAATGTATAAAAAGGCAAACTATCTATAAAAAGACTGGCAAAATGCTACACCAATGAAAGCTTTGCCAAAAACCATAACATTAGTTGATAACAATCAGTACTGATCCATGCAATGAATGTCCATCATCTCCAGATCAACAGACTGTATTGAGAGGATTTTTTAAAAAATGATTTATACAATATGCAACTTGTACTTTAACATGTTCACAATCACTGAACGGGATTAGAAGCAACACTTTGCTATCAACAGAGAAAGTGAGAGACTGAGTTTGGGAAGATCCAAGAAATTCTGAAATTTTGAAACAAGAGGCCACAGCATGGCCTGAAGTGCAGTCAAATTCCTCTCTTCGTTCTTCAATTTCCATTTTATTGAGCACTGTTTTTCCCTCTATTTTTTCTCATTTCTTCCCCAATTTCATTACTTCTTTTACTGGTTTTCAATGTTATTTTCTCTTTTGGATCCTGTTTTACCATTTATCTTTGATTCTATTGATTTCACTTGTTATAATTCTTTAATTCTTCATTTAAAAAAAAATGTTCGCTACTCATTCCTTTTATCCTCTTTGCTTTTTACTGCATTGTGTTGATTTTCTTCTTTTTCAAAGCCTGCAGGGATACAGAGTCTGCTCCACCAATTACAGCTGCCAAGGCATCAACAACAGCTGCCCTTGCTCCTACTGTGAATTGAGAACCCCAAGCACAAGGATCATTTAAGTCCAGCATAAGCTACTGCCAGTGAAAGGAATGTGCCAGGGGATGAGAGCAGCGCATATAAATTTGCGAAAAGCAAGCATATCATTTGGAGCTTGCAGATGGATGAAAATGATGCATCACTAGCCCTCATAGAGGACTATACCAAGTGTCCACGATTCAACTAACTGCAGCACAATCCAGGGTTCTTGTGCATGTTATAATAATGATGATTATTCAGAGCCCTGCACTTCATGTTGTTTTTAGATGGTCCAATCTTTCCCATATGTTCAATGATAATTGGCTTACTGGTTAGGCCCTGGTTCCTAGGCACAGTATAAAATGAAATTTTCTTTATGGTGGTTCACGTAGATTCTCCAGTGGTTTAAGTCTGAATCCTGGCTTTGTAAAGGGTGTGGTTTCCCCTGGATGCTGTTTAAAGTATGTCAGCTGTTGAGTCGACTAGATGAACAGTCTGTGTATCAGTGAAGGTTAAAGGTACATTCCCCTACAATTTAAAATTTTAACAGGGACATTCTCAAAAATAATCCTGGCCTTAGTTTAACAAAATAAGGTTCATTGGTGCTTTCATCAAGATCAATCCTTTGCAGGAGGATGACTTGGATGTTGATAGTGGGAAAGGAGATGTGAGAAAAGGAAAGAAAAAAAGGAGCACAAAATGGAGGAGAATTTGGGAGTTTCCAACACCAGCTGACTTAGCTGGAGTTGGGAACATGGAACATTTCAGAGTGAGCCAATCCCTACCATTGGCAAGACTCAACATAAAGACCAATGAAAAAAATATTTCGACTAAAGCAAACATCTCAAAATTTGAATTCATATTTCAGGTGAGGTTTATTCTGAGGATTACATTTAAATTTGATGAAAATTGTAAGGGGAATGCAACTTTAACAGCAAATGCAGACTGGCAACAAAATCTCCGAGAGGTTATACAGTAGAAAGAGGAATTGCAGTTCCAACCAGTTACCGTTTTGTGTAAAGGACTTCGACTGGGGTGGCTGCAGGACAGCTGGACGTAGGACGCTCCGCTGCTGCTCCTTGGACTTCTGACTAGGAAGACCTGCAAGACCAAACAACTGATTTTACATCACCTCAGCTTTGTTTTTATTCAAGCATGCTGCTTTGAATAAAGCTGCAATTCTAGTATAGTACAACACTGTGTTGTAATGTTAAGGAGAACTGTTCCAAAACAGTCACTCCTCCTATCGAACAATGTTCGGGTACAGATCCCGTTGCTAAAAAGCAAAACAGGGACAGTGCGCAACTTGCAACACTGAGTGATGAATTTTACTGGCAGAAAAGCATCTCTTGCCAATCTACACAACCTCTAGCCAGGTACATTTCCACAAGGTAAGGAAAGCTGCAAGTAGAGGCAAGCTTAATACAGGAGATTGAGCAATGATGCCCTGCGCTGATTAGCAAGCTGTTTAAACATCAGCATTGCAGTTTAATACCAAAAAGATGCCTAACAGAAAAGAGGAGGCAGTCATTGCTAACATACAAGAGTTCAGAAACTGAAGATTTAACCCTCTAGTATCTGCAACATTGAAGCTTCCCCCTCCATGGTTGTCAAAATGTCGCAGACAAACAAACGGTACAAGTTTGTGGCAACTGCAAAGTGATTCACCAGTGTATATCACAAAGTAAGTGGTCAAATGACCAAGTAGAAATGTGGAACAAGATTGTGCATGTGATCATCGTCTGCAGTATAATCTATTAGTATGGGGACGAGCAAGATTCCAAATACTTACCTCCGTAATACAATTTTAGCTCACTACAGTTTCTGCTGAAGGAACTGCCATGATAGAAACAAAACTGTGCAACATATTGCATTAGAACATGGTGAACGCAGAAAACGTGCTTCAATTTGTGAATACAATGGCATCAGATTTTTCAGCCAACCTTTAAAATGGACTTCAAGACCCCACTTGATATGCACGAGGTGCTCTTCTTCAAAGACTGCAGCCCTGAATCTCCCTTAAGGTGTTCAACGGACACAGCCATGTTTCAGTTCCATTAGTGAAATTGAATGCATGAACAGCAGCAACTAATTCCCTACGACAAACTCGCTTTTAAACCATTTTAATTGGCGTCAACATCAAATTCAAATGGACTTGGTTGTTTACATCAAATAATTATTTCTATGGTGCAATAACTGCTGTGAACATAATACAGCAGTATGACATTCTATCCAAAAAACGCATTATAAAACATAGATTCCACATTCTTTATGATCAAGTCACCGAAATCCTATACAAATTTACATATGCCTGAATTACAGATATATAGAACAACATCTGGACTACTTTAACAACAACTTGCATTCATGCTTTCCCCCAACCCACACCTCACATGCTTTTCTATAGCTGTGTGCTGTTGTCAGAGAAAGTATCATCTCAGGAAAGAGAAAACTTTGACACCCCAGAAGCTACATGGTAATAAAAGATATCAATTTTTATGTTTTAAAAATGAAGCCCATTTTTAAAACTGCTCTGCACATAACCAAGGTATAGTTTACTGACATTTTCAAAAGATGTTGATAGAAATTACAACAGACACAGCTACCCTGCCGACCCTGCTTGTGTTGGCACCAGCGCTTCACCATGAACTACCTTGTCTAATCTAGTCTGTGTCCTTTCATATTGTTTCTTTTCAAATGCTTATTTAATCTTATTTTGAATCAGGTCATGATGTTTGCTTCAACAAGAATGTGATTAAGCATTCCTTGCCCTAATACGTGAAAAGAATTCCAGTGATAATGAATCCAACTCCATAACAATTTACTAATCATTGAAAATAAGATTTTAATTTACCTTTACAACACCTCCTATAATTTTGAAAATCCAGATTACATTCCTCATAACTCTCCCAGACCTGGTCAAAAAGCCCCATTTTGAGCTTTCCTTCATAAATATGATTAAATTCCCATATAATTCTTTGTTTGCTCTTTTCATATCTGTACTATTGTTTCTATGAGGTGTCCAGAACTGCCCAGTGGTCATTTCATACAGGGCTTGGAACTCCTATTGTTCACAATATTTATGAAAGATATTGAATGGGCTCCAGTAGTTTCCGATAACACAAAGATATGTAAGCAGGTAATGACAGAATGATTATCTTCAAATGGTCTCTGGCTGAAATGTGTCAGATTTTATTTAGATACACATCAGAGAGTGGATATAGCAGGAGATAGCAGCAAACGTGTAAAAGATTAAATCTGAGATGAACGCGTGGATTTAAGCAGAGCCCAGCTCAGAGATACACAAAGTGTCTCCTCTCACATGGAGAGCACGAGTCAAAATTTAGGGGAGAGAGCCGCATCCAAATTAATCTTTAGACAAATTAAATTCAAAATCAGGTCAGGGGAAGTCGAAACAAAAAACAGCTCCTGGTGCCCACCAATTACAAAAGGCATCGAATGAATCAGTGGACACTGCATTCAAAGTGGATTTGCCCCTGCACAACAAGTACTCCTGCTTGAGTACTGCTGGGGGGGACAGCCCGCCTGGGGGAAGCAGCAGTGGCTGTGTCTCCGGAGTGGAGTCCAGCCCTGTAACTCAGAGGGCTAAGGAAAAGAGGAGGAAGGCGGTATTAATCGGGGACTCGATGGTGAAGGGGACAGACAGGCGTTTCTGCGGAGGTAGGCGAGATTCTCGCATGGTGGTCTGCCTCCCTGGGGCCGGGATCCAGGATGTCGCTAGTCGCGTCCCGGAAATCCTGAGGTGGGAGGGAGAGGAGCCTGAGGTAGCGGTACATATTGGTACCGCTGATGTGGGTAGGAAGGGAGGAAGGGGTCATGAAAAGGGAGTACAGGGAATTAGGGAGACAGCTGAGAAAGAGGAAAGCAAAGGTAGTAATCTCAGGATTACTGCCTGTGCCACGGGAAGGTGAGGGCAGGAATGGAGTGAGGTGGAAGATGAATGTGTGGCTGAGGGACTGGTGCAGGGGGCAGGGATTCAGGTTCCTGAACCATTGGGACCTCTTTAGGGGCAGGGGTGATCTGTATACAAAAAACGGGTGGAACTTGAATCACAGGGGGACCAATATCCTGGCCGGTAGGTTGGCTAAGGCTACTGGGGAGAATTTAAACTAGATAGGTTGGGGGGAGGGGAGCTAGAAGAGTTGACTAGGATCAAGGAACTAATTGATGGGGGGGAGGATGCAGGGGTAAGGGGAATTACAAAATTAATGGTAGAGGAGAGGGTGCAAGTGAATGAAGGCGGTAATTTAGATAAGGGAGTAGAGGGAGAGGGTGTTCGCGACTCATCAAAGCGGGTCCTGATAAAAGCTGGAATAAGGACACTTTGCCTGAATGCACGAAGCATTCGGAACAAGGTAAATGAGTTGATGGTGCAAATCAGCACAAGTGGGTACGATCTAGTGGCCATTACAGAAACGTGGCTGAAAGGTGACCAGGACTGGGAGATGAATATCCAGGGGTATCAGGCGTTTAGGAAGAATAGACAGGAAGGAAAAGGTGGTGGGGTCGCGCTATTAATAAGAGATAATATCAGGGTAGTACTGAGGGATGACATAGGCTCTGAGGAACAAAACGTGGAATCATTATGGGTAGAGATGAGGAATAGTAGAGGGAGAAAGACACTAGTAGGTGTGGTATATAGGCCCCCAAATAATAATGTTGAGGTAGGGAGGGCTATAAACAAGCAGATAAGGGATGCGTGTAAAAACGGAACGGCAATAATCATGGGGGACTTCAACATGCACATTGACTGGCAGACTCAAGTCGGTAAGGGTGGAATGGAGGAAGAGTTCTTAGAATGCTGTCGGGATAGTTTCCTTGAACAGCATGTTACGGAACCGACGAGGGAACGAGCTATTTTGGATCTGGTATTGTGTAACGAGGTAGGTAGAATTAAGGATCTTATTGTGAAGGACCCTCTTGGGTCTAGTGACCACAATATGGTCGAATTTCTGATTCAGATGGAAGAGGAGAAAGTTTGGTCCCAAACCAGTGTCCTCTGTTTGAACAGAGGGAAATATGATAGGATGAGGGATGAATTGGCTCAGGTAGACTGGGAGAGCAGGCTGGCAGGTAGGATAGCTGAGGAACAGTGGAGGATTTTTAAGGAGATCCTTTTCAGTTCTCAGCAAAAATATATTCCAGCAAAAAACAAGGATTGTAAGAAAAGGGAGAACCAGCCGTGGATAACGAAGGAAATAAAGGAGAGTATTAAAATAAAAACAGCTGCGTACAGAGTGGCCAAAAATAGTGGAGAAACAAGTGATTGGGAAAAATTTAAGAAACAACAAAGAGAGACTAAGAAAGCGATAAAGAAAGGAAGGATAGACTATGAAGCTAGGCTAGCAATTAATATAAAAAATGATAGTAAAAGTTTTAATAAATATATAAAAAGGAATAGAGTGGCTAGAGTGAATGTTGGACCCTTGGAGGACGAGAGGGGGGAGTTAATAGTGGGAAATGAGGATATGGCTGAGTCTTTAAATAAGTTTTTTGTGTCGGTCTTCACGGTGGAGGACACAAATAGTTTGCCAAATATTAACGATAGAGGGTTGGCAGCAGGAGAAATACTTAATACAATTAATGTTACCAGAGAGGCAGTGCTGGGTAGACTAATGGGACTGAAGGTGGACAAGTCCCCGGGTCCGGATGGAATGCATCCCAGGATATTGAAAGAAATGTCAGAGGTAATAGTGGATGCGTTAGTGATTATTTATCAAAACTCGTTGCATTCTGGGGTAGTGCCGGTTGATTGGAAAACGGCTAATGTTACGCCGCTGTTTAAAAAAGGAAGGAGACAAAAGGCGGGTAACTATAGGCCGGTCAGCCTAACGTCTGTAGTAGGGAAAATGCTGGAATCCATTATTAAAGAGGAGATGGCAGGGCATCTGGATAGAAATGGTTCGATCAATCAGACGCAGCATGGATTCATGAGGGGAAAGTCGTGCTTGACGAACATGTTGGATTTTTATGAAGATGTGACTAGGGCAGTTGATGGAGGAGAACCGGTGGATGCGGTGTTTTTGGATTTCCAAAAGGCGTTTGATAAGGTGCCCCATAAAAGGCTGCTGAAGAAGATTAGGGCACACGGAGTTGGGGGTAGTGTGTTAAACTGGATTGGGGACTGGCTATCCAACAGGAAGCAAAGAGTCGGAATAAATGGGTGTTTTTCCGGTTGGAGGAAGGTAACTAGTGGCGTGCCGCAGGGATCGGTACTCGGGCCGCAACTATTTGCCATTTATGTAGATGATCTGGAGGCGGGGACGGAGTGTAGGGTAACGAAGTTTGCAGACGACACAAAGATAAGTGGAAAAGTGAATCGTGTGGAGGACGGAGAAGATCTGCAGAGAGATTTGGACAGGCTGAGTGAGTGGGCGAGGATATGGCAAATGGAGTATAACGTTGATAAATGCGAGGTTATACACTTTGGAGGAAATAGTAACAAATGGGATTACTATCTCAATGGAAACAAATTAAAACATGCTATCGTGCAAAGGGACCTGGGGGTCCTTGTGCATGAGACGCAAAAGCCCAGTCTGCAGGTACAACAGGTGATCAAGAAGGCAAATGGGATGTTGGCCTATATCGCGAGGGGGATAGAATATAAAAGCAGGGATGTCTTGATGCACCTGTACAGGGCATTGGTGAGGCCGCAGCTGGAATACTGTGTGCAGTATTGGTCCCCTTATATGAGGAAGGATATACTGGCATTGGAGGGAGTGCAGAGAAGGTTCACCAGGTTGATACCGGAGATGAGGGGTTTGGATTATGAGGAGAGGCTGAGGAGATTGGGTTTGTACTCGTTGGAGTTTAGAAGGATGAGGGGGGATCTTATGGAGACTTATAAGATAATGCGGGGGCTGGATAGGGTGGAGGCGGAGAGATTCTTTCCACTTAGTAAGGAAGTTAAAACTAGAGGACACAGCCTCAAAATAAAGGGGGGTCGGTTTAAGACAGAGTTGAGGAGGAACTTCTTCTCCCAGAGGGTGGTGAATCTCTGGAATTCTCTGCCCACTGAGGTGGTGGAGGCTACCTCGCTGAATATGTTTAAAGCGCGGATGGATGGATTCCTGATCGGTAAGGGAATTAAGGGTTATGGGGATCAGGCGGGTAAGTGGTACTGATCCACGTCAGATCAGCCATGATCTTATTGAATGGCGGGGCAGGCTCGAGGGGCTAGATGGCCTACTCCTGCTCCTATTTCTTATGTTCTTATGTAAGTTATTTGGAAAGAATCAAAGCGGGAAACATAGGCACCTGATGAACTTATAGAATTTGGATCTGTATCTGGCAGAAATTTGCCAGGCTCAGAAGTAGGCGTAGCAGGAGGATCACCACTCTGCTTATTGTGAGACCACAAAGGCTGAAAATGTAAAGAATTTGGCTTATTAATCATATCCCGAAGCAGGTATCTAGTATGAGGCAGTCACCAATAAGCAAAATCGGTTACTACATCGTGCCTGGGGGATGCTGGACTACAAGTCCAGATGTTATACTTGTATTGTGCAAATCAATGCTGAAACCAATTCTGAAGTAACTTCTTTTAAATGACTATCTCAAACTCCACGCAGGTACATTTGAAAGGGTTCGGGTAGCAGTGCTCAGAATGATTTTAGGAAGAAGGCAATTAAATAATAAAGAAAGATTTAAGCTATTAAAATGTTTTTTTGTTGAAACTTTTGTTTAGAAGGGCCTTGACGCAGGAGTCTTCAAAATAATTGGTAGTGTAATGTTGGAGCAAGAAGCTTTTGAAACATGGATAATCAGCATAAAACTGGAGCACAGAAGAGCAAAATTCAAACATCTCAGGGTTGGAAAACCTACTCAGGGAAACAGACATAGAACAGATTCCAAGAGATAGTAATTTTAGTTGGTCCCATATCTGTTGAAGTTAGATGGTAATAACAATGCGCAAACCTCTTCAAAGCAAGTAGGGAAGTTTTCTTGGCAAATCAGATAAAAACAATAGAACACTACACTAGATGGAGTAAGCTTGATGAATTACGTGCTTCATTGTTCACTTGGGTCGACACAGATTTTAAAGGCTTCATGACCCATTTGTTACCCAGAAATTGTGTTGATATTCACAGCATATCTTTTGAGATATTGAATTTGCATAAACAGTTGCTACGGAAAGCTCTACTACCCCACATACGATCCCCAACTCATCAAAATCTACCCCAGATAAATTTCAAAACAGGATTAATTTTAAATGAGAAAGTTTTCCAGCCTTTTTTATATCAATGTAGAAGTATTCTTCTTTACTGTGATTTGTGGATAGGGTCCATGCACTGTGAGAATTCTCAAGATTAAATAATTTATGAAATAGCTGAGTAGGTTTTTTTCTCTTCCTCTTCCAAGTTTAAGGTCATCTTAAAGAAACGTTAAAGTAGTCACAAGTTGAAAGAAACTGGCTTACTCCTGGCCAAGAGATCAAGATTTCTCATTTAATTTTGTCTTAATTGTTTGACACATGACTTGCGTAGCACTCCCTGCAAGAAATATTTACTTAGTTAAGCCTTTTTTCTGGATACTAAATAGAACCACCAAGAGAATGAGATAAAAAAAGTTACATTTCCTAGGCATTCTCTTGACCACAAATGTCAAGTGGTTGGATGTTTGTATAGTGAGAGCTACTTTATTTTCTTAAACAGCTTAGAGCATCTAACGTCCATAATTAGATCTATATTCAACCTTTCAATATTCATAGCAATACAACTGCATTCAAGGCAATGGAATCATAGTGAAAACTAAGTTGTTTATAAAAACGATCATTTACAAAGCTTTGCAATTTAAACTGTGACATAGCAACAGTTTGAAAATCCACCTGCAGAATTATAACTAAGGCCTAACCAAGTCTCAAACAAGATCATGCCTTAAAACCCAACATTTGTCTGCCTAAAAATCAGACCCAAATAGTATCTTCTTAAGGAAGTTGGGAGGATGAAATAGAGGCAAACATTAAAATCTGTTCAGCTACTTTTACTGCAAACGTAGGATAGTGTTTTATTAATTTACTCAACAAGACAAATAAAAGGATACCTATACTCTATACAGACAAATGTTAAGATGGGTATCATTCTGTTAAAAACCAATCTTGGTTAATTGGCGATATATGGCAATACTGGCAAAACTGGTGCTGCATGCACGTTGGCTCGACAATGAAACTGAGGCTTTATATAGAATTACCACAAAAGAAATGACACAGCTACCCAAAAGTAATTTTCCCATCAATTTAGTGAAAGATGGTCTACTTTAAATTATTCAGCATTGCCAGGATCAATACACAAGCTGCCGATCTAAATATACATACCAGTGGAGGATATCCACAAAGCCCCCTTTCAGCTGCCCTTGAACATCAATATAGAAACTTGGTTTATTGGTTGAGGATTTCTAAGAAATTAATCCTTCAACATTGTATCAAACAAAGAAATGAAAATACTCTCACATCGGAACTCTTTCTCATGATCTAAATAAGCTCAGATAGAATTGATGAATACAAGGCATACACCACAAATAAGAATTATGCCTCCATTCAAAAATATCATACAAGTGCAAACTACAAAATTAAAATGCACCATTTTAATGCTAATCCACTCTTTCCAAATATTTGCTTTCTAATAACTGTTCTGAAGTGAAACACTTAAAAAATTGCATGCAAAATAACATCAGCCACAATGTTTGTCAAACTGGAAAATACTCAATTTTAGCTGATTTGCCTATACAAACTAATTGTCTGATGAAAGAGGACAGTTACAAGATTCATAATTCACTTTTGTGTTCATAAATACAGTAACAAAACAATCAAATGGTCTGATGAAAGAAAACTTCACATTTCCCCAATGTAATGCTATTAAGTTACTTCGCTGATATTTAATGATCTTGTTAGAGAGCATTTACAGACACACAATGCAGTCTGACATCGTGGTAGAGACTCAGCCATAGCGACTGTCACTTGTCGCATTTAGTTAAAAAATGTTTGAACAGCACTCGTTAGTTCCATTTTTAAAAAGAACAATGCCAAGTGGAGTACACATACAAGCCTGGTTTACATCTAGTGAAACACCTTTTAGTTTGGATGCCCAGTTCATATTTATATTCTACATTAAGAGTTTTTACTTCAAAAGTGTATCATGTCTCTAATGTGATACACCACAACAGAAAGAAAATAACACTATGAATGTTTTCTAGCAGACAAACTCCAGTTTCAAAAAGGAAAAATATGATCAGGATTGAATGTTTTCAACTCTGCTGTAAGATGTTGATACACAAAACATACATGAGCATTCCTATGGACACAATAGAGTCATATCACCCGCAAGCAATAGAGAGGGTACTGTGCAAATTTACTACAATGATTATGTGGAAACACAAATACGAAGATGTGGAAATTGGGACTGTTTTTGCGAGGATATTTAAAAAATTAAGAAATCATTTGATTAGGATGTTTAAAATTATTGATGGGTGTTAACAGAAAAAGATTGTTTCCAGTTGAGGGGGATCTGTTTCCAGTTGAGGGGGTAGAACAGGCAGACATAGATAATAATTGACATGCAAGAGATTTAGGGTAGAGGGTAGGAATACATCACAAGGTTTGGGATTGAAGCAGTTATTGTTTCAATATGTAAGAATAGATATCTGAAAGGGGAATGAAAAGATGAGGCAACAGACCTGACATACAGGATTAATACTGGAAAATAAAAACCAGTCTGAGCATGTGCAGCAAGACCTGGACAATATTCAGGCAAGGGCGAGGTGGCAAGTTACATCCGTGCCACACAAGTGTCAGGCAATGACCATCTCCCAACAAGAGGGAATCTAGCCATCGCCCCTTGATATTCAATAGCATTACCATCTCTTAATCCCCCACTATCAACATCCTAGAGGTTACCAGTGAGCAGAAACTGAAAAGGACCTGCCATATGAACACTGGGGCTACAAGAGCAGGTTCAAAGGCTGGAAATTCTGCAATGAGTAACTCAAAATCTTGGAACTTCCTTCCTACAGCTCTGTGGGTGCTCCTTCATCACATGGACTGCAGTAGTTCAAGGCGGCGGCTCACTACCACTTTTAAAGGGAAAGTAGGCAATAAATACTGGTCTATCCAGTGATGCCCACAGCACAAGGATGAATTTTTTAAAAAATCCGAAGTGGTTGGGGCAGATCGTCTGCTTCTATGTTGCAAATTATGTGCAATTTTGTTCCTGTCTACAATAAAGTTGGTCTGTTTCACAGGGTAGAGGTGCATAGTGATGGGTTTTTAGAGGCCTTGAGACGCATATTACCGAAAGATTACCTTTCAGAGACTGTCTACCCACACCGTCACCAAAGTACTGGGGCACAGTTACATTTCATAGATGCAATTCAATTAGTTCATTCATGTAGAAGACAACTGGTTTTTCACTCCCATTATTTCAAGTTTCCAAAAAACGAATAGACCTCAAAAGTTCTAAAAATATTCCTCAGCCACGAAGCTCATTATAGTATTCTAATCAATTTAGGCAGAAAATCCAAAAGTTGGCTTGTGCTAAGAGATCTAATATAGGTATACATCTACATCTGCAAAAATTACGAAAGATATGATGAGGTCAAAGTTGTTTCCAATGGGTAGCAAACCATTGCACTCAATTCAACATCAGCATTGCATTGGCTATAGCAACGCTGCACTTCTTGTATCTAGGCTTTCTTTATTAATCGTGATACAGAATCTTAACATTTCAAAACAGCTATATAGAAAACCAAATCTCAGCACCAAAGTAAAATCAAAATTCAAGTCTGCACATGGATCTGCACAAAACCAGTTTACATAGATGACTTAATAATGTCAATGCCATTTTTTGAAGATGTGCTGTCTACAAAAACATACATTGCCTGCAGGTTGATCAGAAGGACCTGCACAATATTAAGCTATCATTGCAAATTACAGTATTCGCTGCAGAGCTTCTCACTCTGACAGTAATTCTAGCTGTGCATACTGCCCACAGAACACAACAGGCCATGTAGGACTTACCTCTGAGTGAAAATACAAAAGCGCCAACAAAAGCATTACACGTGATTTAGAATTATTTTTAATGACTGTTTCCAAACCGTTTTAATGTCACATCAGTACTGCAAACTCAGGGAGAGTACAAGTCATAAAGGGAGGCCTCCATCTACTGGTTATTTTATACTGTGAAGATTACTGTGTGAAACAGAATTATTTTTTTTAAATTACACAGTATAAATGTAACACTATCTCAGGTAATGCAAAAAAATTAATACAATTTTCTCCAACACAAAAATGTCAGTCGTAAGTTTTCTTTCAATGTTTAAGCAGTATTAGAATATGTTAATGTTCCAACTAACTAATCTAATATACGCTTATTCCTGCTACAGTCACACACACAGCTGGTCTCTGAAAACACAATTTACATAAGTGCACAGCCAAAATGAACAGTTAGACCTGCGGACAACTTAGCGTAGTATGCTCACACATACGCAACAATCTCTTGCAGCAAAGCAGGCAAATGTGTAAATGTACATGCCAGCTTGTTAATTAATTCATATAGGTTTGTATAAAATCAGATTGAACGTGTATAAAGAACAGGAAATGTATGATAATTTGTGCAGAAACATGTTTCATAAGAGGGGTATTTAGAAGATATACAAGCCAATTATTTATTATTTAATGCATGTTACCCGTCTCCAGTTTGACACACCGATATAGTTTTTGTTGATTTTACATTAATCAAAAATATCTTTTATATTCCAGGTGCATGTTATTAAATTTTTTTTAATGTACAAGTTACTTCAGAAGGATGTAATGTAACATGTTTTCTTCACGCTTTACCACAATTGTCCTTTTTGATCGAAGGTACAGTTTAGAATGTGTTTTTTCCTCTGTAATATATCTTTGGATCTTAGGAAAAACACCAGTTTGACGGATTCTGAGCCAAAATTGCTACTGTTGTAACAAGTCAGTGGGTAAGTCTCACATACCAGAGAACTAAATTTCTGACACACTTACGAACTAAATATGCATCCCAGTTAAATTTGTTAAAATAGATAAGATTGAGTGGATAGTGTTTTACAACCATTTGAAAATTACAACATTTCTAATTAACAGATTAATGAGAAACTATTCCACCTTAATTGCCTGCTTGAGGCAATAACATCACTTTAATTTTCAAAATAGGCACAATGTAGCTAAAATCAGTGCTATACATAGCTCTCTGCACCTTTTATCTCAAATGCAGTTGCTTGCAGTGGGGAACAGTAGCATGTTTTTGCTGTAGTTGAGAACACAACACAGCATCGATTAAATTCACCCTTACTACACCTTATATATAACTCCCACTAGGCACTTGCAGTATTGCACATTCACTTGTTCCTCAAGTACACAGAAAATTGCAATATTAGAGGGACTCTGCTGCTACAAGAAATACTGCTTGAGGTACAACGCACAAATTAATTTCTCCCCAGATAAAGTACAGCACGGGCATGACAGTACTGCATAGTCTTCCTGTTGCAACAAGGGCACAATCCAGCAGGTACAGCTGTTGTATTATTACCTCCAATATGCTACCTAGTGGAAACAGAAGGATCATATTTTGCTCCAGTAATCCAATACCTCAGGCACAGCACCTGGAAGGTGCAAAGATACCAGTTTCTTTATGACCTCACTTAATGGTACTCACCAGCACTGGGAGCCTGGCCATGGATTAAAGTTGGAGGTTTCAGCCGAAAGCCAACATTCTTCTCATCTAAAGAGAAAGAAAACCAGTGATTAATCTGAGATGTATATTTATATTTCTGCACACCTACATACTTATTTGCGAGAGTCATATGTTGGGCAACCCACCAAAAAGGACAGCACACGGAGTTCACATTGATAGCATCAGGCCTTTCAGCTTCGCAAGTTTTTATACAAGGGAACAAGCACAAAAAAGGGCTGAGAGAGGGAGGGGAGATACTTTACAGTGCTGGATTATAGGACTTACCTGGCTCTGAGTCAGAGTTGCTGGCTGCTGCCTGGCAGAAACCCAATGGCATAAAGACATTATTCTTTGGAACTGCAAGATAAGGACAGTGGCAGTGAGTATCAATAGATCACACCAATTTTAATAACCCCTAATTCTGCAGATTACCCACCAATGGCTCTTCTTTCCAATGTGCATTGGGATTCTTAGAGTCAAGGGAAGGACTGCAGTGTCAGTGGCTTGAAAAAATGGTTATTGGTCAGAGTAACATACTAACCATGCAACTTACTCTTGTCTGAATCTCCAAACTATGGCACAACATACTGAAAGAGATCAACTTATTCATCATTTGTTTATCTATTACATTTTAGAATGTCAGTTGGGCCAAAAAGGTTTGCAATTCAGAATTTAATTCTAAAACCTTAGAATACTAATTATTACTTTCATTTGACTAAGAGTCTGACTTGGGAACTCTGATGAGATGATCAGTTGAAAAATTGGCAAAATCGTGCATGATAATTTGAACTGATCATGTCTATCGTACCATACTCTAAATTTCAACAACAGCAGATCACACAAGTTGAATAACAAACTGGTTTTTAAATAAGTCTGCTTATCAAAAATTTTCTTTCAAATGTGTTCAATAAAGTGCGTAAGTCCCAACACTGCTGTAGGATTCAGTGCAAGAATCTGAAGTTACTGAAAATGATGAATGTGCCAATAACCGTGAGTCCAGTTCTGAAGAAAGATGAAGATCCAGTAAGAAAAGTAAAAACTTCCATATTTTAGGTGGCAGTCTTTTCATTCCCTGAAGAAAGTTCAACCACATACAAATGCAAAATTCCTCTATCCACCAATATCAGACAATAATATCCTATTATAGTTAATCAAATGGTCTTGAAAGGGCTCCCATCGCAGTACCCAATGTGCTTGTCTTGTAAAGAAGTGGGTCGGTGTGGATAAGCCTAAATGTCATTGTATCGCCTTGGACCTGGAAGCAGTAACAGTAAGGAACATTTCTAATCACTTTAAAATGCTTGGGGAATCCAATTGGTAAAAAAAAATGATTGAAATGGGCTTTCAAGAGTTTGTATCGACTGTGAAGAGTTTGTATCAACAGTAAATGTAAAATCAATTATGATTTTTAGATAAGAAGAAACACTGGTCCATGTGACCTTGGAACTCTTGACCTGGAAGCAGTCCCAATAGGAAGGAAGCAAAAATATGCAGGCAGACAGAAAAAGAGTAATGGGACGGCTGGAGAAAGGAGATGGTCAGCAAGACAAGTTGGAGAGCTGGATTTCTGAGCAGTTGAAAAACTTGTTTAGAGCTGCTACTGCTGTATCTTTCATTTCCGAGTGATTGAATATCACAAATCTGCCATACCACGCAAAAATAAAGGCAGTTTTGGAAGATGCATCAGGGAAGAAAGTTACCTGGAAATTTGATCCATGTGGCAGTCAAACCCCTTTGGTTAAGTACTTCAGATTTGATGCACGCTCAGGGACAAGAGGGTGTGACTACGAGGGAGGCACGTACAGGGATCCAGAAGGTAGTTCTGGAGGAGCCGCAGCCCTTCCACTTGTCCAACCAATAGGAGGTTCTTGCAACCTGTATGGACGAGAGCAGGAACTGCGATATGGGGGCTATCCAAGTTGGGGGAGTGAAAAATAATGCACTATTAGTCGGCAACAGTTTAGTTAATGGGATAGATACTGTTCCCTGCAGTCAAGAGCATGAATCCTGAAGCCTGTACTGCCTGCGTAGTGCCAGCGGTAAATACATCTCATCAGGACTGGAGAGGAACTTGGAGCAGGAAGAAAAGGATAATGTTTTTGTGGTCTACTTTGGTACCAGTGACACAGGCAGGACTGAAAACAGATTCCACTACAGAAGGACAAGCAGCTAACTGTTAAATTAATAAGCAGAACGGCAAAGGGAATTCCCCCTTATGGGAGAAATGTAGAACTAGAGGTCATAGTTTCAGAATAAGGAGGCTCCCATCTAAGACAGAGTTGAGGAGGAATTTCTTCTCGGAGGGTTGTCAAGCTTTTGAATTCTCTACTGCAGAGAGAAATGGAGACTGGATCATTGAATATATTCAAAACTGAGTTAGACAGATTTGTGATCAACAAAGAAGTCAAGAGTTATGGGGTGGAGTAGGGAGGTTGGTCAAGAAGGAAAGTGGAACTGAGGCCCAGATTAGATTTTATTGAATGACGAAGCAGGCTTGAGGGGCCAAATTGCCTTTTCTTGCCTCTATTGCTTATGTTCCTATCCATTTGGTTCTCAAGTGATTCAAAACTTTCCTCCTCCAGCAGAAGTGAAGACCTCAGTTGGAATACCATTGGGGGCCACAAATCTGCAGTCGCAATGGTATTCCAGCTGAAGTTTTCAAAGCTAGTGGGCTTTTGCTCACATCAAGACTCTGTGCACTTATCCTACAGATTTGGGGAGAACAAAGAACTCATCCCAAGTACAGGGACATGACGATTGTGACAACTATCTATCTACAAGGAGGAAGATAAATTGTGCTGTGGAAACTATTGATATATTTCCCTCTTATCCATAGCAGGGAAAATCCTTGCACATATTCTCCTGAATCGTCACCTACTTTCTGTGCCTGAGGAAATCCTTCCAGGCATTTATGATCTACAGTTTGAGGAAAATGAAGTGTTGTTGCCCACTCTGCAAGCTACTCTCAATCTTGTCAATTCTACATACAAGAAACTTGGCCTGTGCTGGAATGTTGCCAAAACAAAATCCCTATATCAATCCACACCTGGTCAGTGAAATATTCCATCTCCCATATATGTTAAAGGAGATACTCTGCAGTACGATGAGCACATTCCATACCTTGGCAGCCATCTCTCTCAAAAGATCAAACTCCAGATCAACTGCACCTGCTCAGCCTTTTATAAACCACAGCAATATCAACAAAAACCTCCACAAATCAACAAAAACCTCCACAAGTCAACAAAAGTCCTAGTGTACAGAACAGTTGGCGTTACCACACTCCTGTAATGCATTGAGACCTAGACAATGCATCAGTGACACCTAAGAGCGTGAGAGAAATTCCACCACAATATCTCTGCTGCATCAGTAGGAAGACAATCCAACAAACACTAGTGTCGTTGAAGCCAGCTCCACAACCATTCAGATAAAACTCCTGCAAAATCAATCTTGGTTGTCTGGACACTGCGTCCAGATGGCTGATAAGCATTTCCCCAGCCAGATTCTGTTTCCTCAAATCTTAAATGGCCAATATTCCAGGAAGACACTCTGAAGCTCTCCTTGAAGTATAGCAATGTTGACATTAGTGACTGGTAGGGGCTTGCTACCAATCGTTCAAAATGTCAACAACTTGTCAATCAAGCTGTATCATGCTGTGAGTCACAATGTCATAATGGTAGGCAGTGACGGTATGAAGAAAAGGAAGCAAAGCCTGCACTCCAGATCCCACTACCTCACGGGACATCCTGCCCCTGTGCCTAAAGATCAGAGGGTTGAGAATCAGTCTGTACAGTAACATGAAGGCCCAAAGAATAAACTCGCAGCCCTGAATAGACATCATCCTGGAATAGAGGGACAGCAGCCGACATTCCATGCGCTGAATAATCTAAATGAAGAACTGCCCAATATCAGTCCTAAATACGACTCTCATTAGTTTCAATTAGTGTCACCTTCCTACTCCCACAACCTCATTTAAAGTAACTGTACTAAAGTTAGCTTTTCCACGCTGTTTATTGTCTTATATACTTGTTTAAGACCAACTCTCAAGACGCTTCCTTTCAATGCCGTACAACCCAATTTTTTCCAATCTCTTCTCAAATCAGACTTACAACCAACAAAGTATTCAAGGTGTGCAGCGGCTTCTACACTTTCAGTCAGGTCATTCTTCTCTTTTCACCACTCCCCAATTCCACTGATTCACAGCTACACTCTAAGTGTATCCTCTACTTTCATCTATTGAAGCAATGAAGACTTTTATATCGCACCTTAACACAAAAAAAAACTCACGCTGAACAACATCATAAATTAAACCAAGCCAAGAGAGAAGAAATTAGGAGTAGTTAAAAGCCAAGTCAAACAATTGGGATTTGAGGAGCTTTTCTAAAATGTAACATAGAATCCCTAAAGTGCAGGAGGCGGCCATTCAGCCCATCGAGTCTGCACCAACAACAATCCCACCCAGCTGCTATCCCACCTATTTAGCCTGCTAATCCCCCTGACACTAAGGGGCAACTAAGCATGGCCAATCCACCTAACCTGCACATCTTTGGACTGTGGGAGGAAACCGGAGCACCCAGAGGAAACTCATGCAGACATGGAGAGAATGTGCAAACTCCACACAGATAGTCACTCGAGGCTGGATTTGAATCCAGGTCCCTGGCACTATGAGGCAGCAGTGCTAACCATTTTGCCACCCAGAGGTGCAAAGGTTTAGGAAGTAAGTTCCTAAGAGTCAGGCCAAGGCAGCTAAAGGCGCTGTCACCAAAGGCGAGGTGAAGGGATAGGAGGATACATATAAGGAAGGAGCTAGAGGAATAGGAGGAAATTTCAGAGGGGGTACAAACCTTTGAAAGGATTTATATGAGAGTGCAAGGTTTTCAGTTAAATTCATTAGTGAGTAGAGAGCCAAAGAAGATCAGCAACAATTGATTCTTGAGCAGGATGTAGTGTAGATCAGGATAATAATTGCAGTGAGTCTTTCAGTCAAGTAAAAATTTAATGCAAGGGGGATAACTGGAGACAAGTAAGGAGAGGATAGCAATGCATTCAGCTGCCTAGATCCCGTGTTCAAGAAGGCCTGCCTTAAAACTTTTGGTCACCTCCTTTTGGTGACTCCTTTTAATACTTCCTTCTTTGGTTCTTTGTTCATCTTTTCCTTAAGCCACTTTGAAGCATCTTTGGGAATTTTTCTATGGGGTGAAAATGTTTTATAAATGCATGCTGTTGTTAATGTTGGACAAAGCAACTGAACAGCATGAAGGGAATTGAGAGATCTGGGACTGGATTTTATGGCAACTCCCACTAAGTGTGTTTTTGGCAGGGGGTGGGGTGTGTAAAATACGACGGATGGCCAGTCCACTGCCTTCCCACCCACCTCTGACCACTGGGCGAACGGGTGCCAAAAACTGGCAACCCACCCATTATTTTTTTTAAGTAATTAAAGGGCAATTGAGCTTATTAACAAGCTAGCTGACCCATATTATGCACTACCCGTGCCATAATACGTTGATGTGGCCAGATGGGAGGGACTTAGAACTATGTGTTCTCCCAAAAGCAAACCAAGATCTTACGCCCTTCCTGTGCCTCTCCACCTGGCCTTCAAAACCCATCCCCCACCCCCTGTCTATCCCTAGGGTACCCGGTCCCTTCCCACCCTAAAAACCTAGGACCTTCCTTCGGGGATCTATTGTTCTTCCTGGGGCCTGCTTACGGTCTACACTAAGTTCTGGCACGACTCAACTACTGAAGTTGCCAGTCAAGTCTCGAGGGTGCGACAAAGTCTCACTCTCTACTCATTTAGGCCACCCCCTGAGCGTTACTGCTAATGGGGAGGGGGCTTTTATTTAAAGCCCACTTGTTTGAAACAGACTTTTGTAATGCTGGGAGAACACAAGCAATGCGCCCCCTGTAAAAAGGTGAATGTAAAGGCTCTTCTATCTATCTCAGAGAGCAGGAGCTCTCGTATCTGTCCTGGCCAATATTCATCCCTTGCCAACAACGCTTTAAAAAGGTTATTTGGTCTATATCACATTGTTGTTTGTGGTCATTATCTCATGCTTATGTTCAAATTGGCTGCTGCATTTCCTACATTATAACAGTGACTACACTTCAAAAGTACATCACTAGTTGTAAAAGTTTGGGGCGTCCTGAGGTCATGAAAGGTGCTATACAAATGCAAGTCCTTCTTTCAAGAAAATGATTACATCACCATTTTAAAAAGATGATGCGTATTTGTAAGGAAAGGGAAATATAATGAGAATAAACAGCTCCAGTTGAACACCTGGCTACAGCACTTGTGTAACGGCTCCTATTGTGTTTTAATTTGTTTGATTCTATGATCCCAAGAAGTATAACTGTCTTGTGTATCAAAACATTTGAGGACAAGGATTTAGATTTAACAAACATAATTCTGTCTGCTGCAAGGCTCAAGTGAACGCAGACATACTTTCCAAGCATCGGTTATACACCAATATACACTGCACCACAGAAATGGTCATATTTCAGCAAACAATAAAAAGCAGTAAAATTGTGGGGACATCACAGTTTAAGGATCCCAACCTGACTGTACCATTTTGCGTAACTTATCTTCGATCAGAAAGAAATGTTCAAACACTGAAGGCAAGAAGTTCAAATACAGTAACCTATTCTAAAAGCAACACCTTAAACAAGGGATTCTATCACATTTTTCTATTCTTCGACACTGAATAATCTGGCTTGCAAGATAAACTAACATACAGCTCCACCACATTTGACTTTTACTCTTCTAATATGAAGTTAATGATGATGATTGCTCTATCCAAACCTTCTGAAGAATTCATAGCTTTGAGGGAAAGACAAGCTAAAAATACACATAAAACACCAGGAGAACATTACTACTGACAGAAGCTATTTGGAAAGTTGTATAACAAGTGAAGATTCTCTATTCGAGAATAATAGTTCCATGTCGAAAACTATCTTTCTGGAAAAGTGAATACAAGCTTTGCATATAAAGTATGCCTGATGGCAAGATGGGAAAGACACCAGCTCTGATAGCTGGAGATACTCCAGACACAATGTACAGAACATAAAAGTCAGCTGCAGCCATGCTGTAACAGAAAGACATTCCTGTTGTGCTAAAGATTCAGTACCAAGGTTTAGAAACCAACTTTACCTCCAAAACCATACAAAAGATGCAATGATTTGTAATAACCGAATAGGATATTGGTTCAGGAAATTCTAATCTTCTTACAAAAGAAGAAAATAAATCATAAACTGGGCTTTATTTATGAATATACCAAATGAATAGGAAAAATTGCAAGATACACAAAGCAAGCTTGTAGAACAAGGTGCAATTTTCTCTCATTTGACAAGCATCCCCTCCATTTTATGGAGTGGAGAAAAGGTTTTTCAATCACAATGAAAAGGCCTATTATTAAATACGCACAGGGTAGGGTAACAGTAGTCATGTTCTCCTGGTGTTGGGTGCATTTTTAGCTTGCCTTTCCCTCAAAGCTACTAATTCTTCAGAAGGTTTGGACAGAGCAATCATCATTATTAACTTCATATTGGAAGAGTAAATCAGGTCTTCCGAATCAAAATGTCTACAAGTGCATATATACACAATGGGGGAGGGGGAGGTTGAAAAAAGTATGAGCAAATAACACAGTCAGTCATTGGTCACAAAATGAGCACTTCCAACATGCAGCTGGAATTCTGGATTGAAAAATACCGATTCTGTAATTCCACTTTATGCTCAAGATGTCACAGCACTGCAGATATCCAATACTAATGTGCTGTATGTTTATTTTCATGGAACGTTTCAATAAATTTTGGAAGGTGAGTCTTTAAGCCAAGTAATTTATTTACCAGTAAACATAAGTGTAAAAGTAGAACAAATCATACTTCCAACTTCTAAGCATGTAAATATTTCTCTCTTACTCCACAAACTGCCTTTTTTACTAAGTTACCTTCTACTTCCTCCCACTTGAGCAAGGAATTAATTTTGCAGTGCTACCAAAAGAATCAAATATGTAGCTGCACTGAAGTGACCGTCCAAAGGATAAACTATAGTGCATACAGACTCAAGGGCCTGCACATCATTTCAGGTTGCTTGTAGCCGTGCTAATTAAGAATGCACTTGTTGAGCCAATGCGGAATCCCAGTTATTGAGCTAACAATCAGAGAGAAAAAGAAAACAATGCTTCTTCATTTGTTTACGCTTGGAAAAGGAACATACCTGGCTGTGAAGGTGGGAACACCTGTGTGAAAGACGAAGATCTCTCTCTTTTAACGGGTGGAGGATAGTTACCATCATCTCTGTCAGAATCTGAAGTAGTAAATTAATTACATGAAGAATAACTTTATGCTTAAAAGTTTGAAGTGTAGCCATTGAATTTGAAATACTAATCACCTAATTTATTTTTTAAAAGCTGCAATTACTCTGACTTGCAGCCAAAAATTCACATGCAAGCTACAAATGCTCTTTAATTGAGCTCAAAAATTTATAATGAACTACAATTTTCTAGGTTTACCTTTGTGGACAACTTGCCAAATAATTATTTAACAATGAGTTAGAAAAACAAGCTAAGTTTAATATAGCTCCAGTTTAGGAACTAAATACCTGTGAACAAGAGGATGCACGAGTGGCCCATAACTTCTGCAGAGTGTCAATCTCCATTGGATTGCCACTCTCGACAGACATACCCACACTGGGATTCCGAAGCCCCTGTCTTGCCCAACCTTCCTCACTCAGGCTGGGTAAGACAGGAGTAGTGCAGCGTGCCCCTGGCAGCATCAGCATGGAGTAACTGGGGTGCAGACCAGGAAGGAACGCCCCCTTTTTATGGCAGCAGCTCTCTCTCCAGAGCCGGAGGGGGAAGTGGGAGCCGGAAGGAGGACAGGATGTAGTCGGAGTTAGAGGAAGGGATTGGGCCGGCCCGGTTGGAGGAATCAGAGCAGAGCGGGGAAGCGTCAGATAGGGTGGTGGTGGTGGTGTGTGTGTGGGGGGGGGGGGGGGCAGGATTGTATGTTTATGGGTTGTCCCCTGCATGGCTGGGTCTGGGGTCTTTAAAATAGTCACTCTGGAAGTGTTTCTTTTCTTGTATCTCTAAGAGTAACTATGAGGATAAATCGCTGCTGTCAGATGGTTCCAACAGCACAATTGTCCAGAGGAAGTTAGCATTTCTAGGCAATTGCCAGGTAAATCCTCAGGTGGGAGCTTCCGAGAGGGATTTCCCAGTGCATCATTGGGGTACCAGGAAGTTTATGGATCAGTATTTTTAAACAGGCACATAATAGAACATTAGAACCAATCAAATGAACATGCTTACCTTCTGCATCTTCAGGACTGGAGGCATCTACTGGCCTCTAAAATATAAAAAAAGCCCATTATTCTCAAATTTTCCTGGTTCTATTAGTTACATTTAAAAACAAACTTCTCCCTGCCACATGTCAACATGAAACGGCAGTGTCATAACTGAAAACAAAAAGAACAATAATTTAAAAGACTAATTATGAAAGCCAAAGATCTAATAGTCAAGCAATCATTCATTTGGGGCTATATTTAAAAGTTACTGCAGCTGCTGAGTATTTTTAAAAAATGAAATGCTGTAATAAATGTAATAAAAGATCCAAATAATATTGCAAGGCACCTGGTTTGGATCTAAGTTTGGATCAAGTTTAGTCTGAATCAAGTTTAGTTCCCTTTGCTCAATCTTTTGCATATTCAGTGGATTTCAGTAAAGCTAACTGTGGCAACATTTCTGTACTGATAAAAACTTTGCACAGATTTTGACCCACCGTGTGACCTATTTCTACACAGAACATTTTCAGTTCTGCAATGTCAAGTGTGAACACTTGATGCAATAAATTACACTACATTATTGAATACATTTCAGAGTTTTGGAGAACCAGTGATAGTCAAGGATAAAGAGCAGCAAATGTATCAATCATCAAAAAATAAGACACAAAGCTGGTAATTCCAAATGTTTGGGCAAATGTTAATCATCCTAGCTCTAGTGAAACAAAGACTTAAGCTCACAAGTTTCACTTTATAACCATAAAATGTTAACCATCATAATCATACCAGTGAAACAATACTGCATTTTTCATTACTTTCCTAGAATTTTTATAAAGGCATGCTCAAAACTATTTAAAATATTCCAAATTTAGCATAATGTCTACAACTTCAATATTATTTACTTGCTTTTTTATTCAATGTCACATTGACAAAATGGTTGACAGCATTAGATGGGATGATACATGGACATCTAAAAAGTGCTGGTATTATAGAAGCAGTCAGCAAAGTTTCAAACACAACACATTGCACCGTGCAGACTTCCTGGAGTTCTTTTTTATATAAACAAAGCCAGCTAAAAGGAAATTGGCACAGTTCTTTCTTTGAAACTAGTTTGTAAAATTCAAACTGATGGGGCAGTTGACAAGTTAACTACTAGACGGATTCAGAATGTGCAATGCCACAGTGGTCTCCTGGGCTAGCTATTAAGACAAAAACTCTGCAATCAGTTAAATGGAAGAGAGAGCTGGATAGATCAAATGACAGCCCTCATCTGTAATTACGTTTGTGACCAGTATGCAGAGGGTGGTGATGAAGTAATCATAAAATGTTACATGACAGAAGCAGGCAGTTAATCATCCTAGCTCTAATGAAACAAAGATTCAACCTCACAAGTTTCACTTTATAACCATAAAACGTCAACCATCATAACATGCTAGTGAAACAATGCTGCATTTTTCATTATCTTCCTACAACTTTTATAAAGGTATGCTCAAACCTATTTAAAATATTCCAAATATATTACAATACAATATTCTACAACTTCAATATTATTTACTTGCTTTTTTATTCAATGTCACAATAGAAATAAGAATCTTGCTTGCTTCTTTTTGGTCATATCTATTTATGGTACTGCTTTTAGTGATCTGTGCACGTGGGCGTCACAGTGGCAAGTACAGATGCCTCATAGCGCCAGGGACCCAGGTTCAATTCCAGACTTGGGTGACTGCCTGTATGGAGTTTGCACGTTCTCCCCGTGTCTGCGTGGGTTTCCTCTGGGTGCTCTGGTTTCCTCCCACAGTCCAAAGATGTGCAGGTTAGGTGCATTGGCCATGCTAAATTGCCCCTTAATGACCAAAGATGTGTAGGTTAGAGGGATTAGCCATGGTAAATGCACATGGTTATGGGGATTAGACGGGGAGGTTTGGCAGCATTTTAAATTTTATAGCATTTGATAATTCTGAACAACAGGTTATCAAAACACAACATTTGTCCCTTCAAGTCTGCACCAGTGCTTTTTCAAGAAGTGCCCAGTTTAATTGCACTCTTTCCTTGTTCCTCCATCTCTCAATTATAGTTTTTCAAGAAACCATCCAACTCCTTTTAGAAGAGTTTATGAACTTGGCTTCAACAAAGATTTGTGGCAGACAATTCCCATTTTTAATAAAATCACTTCGTCAAATAACTATTTCCAATCTCTCCTTTAATTCTAAAATTTGTGCTCTTCATTTACTATCTCACTGACCAATGGACTGAAGCAAACTGCCAGCACACACGCGTGCTGAATGACCCTCTGTGCTCGAAACATCAAAGTACCATAATCCTGTCAATTTTGTTTTTTTTTACATGAACTATAATTGTCCGAACAACTTACCCAAAAGCCTCAGGATCCAAGCACAGTTAAAGTCTTTTTCTGGGAATTATGAAATACGTAGATTCCAAGTTTAACATCTCCTATTTGGGTGAATCTTTGCAACAGAAACCAATAATTTATTGAGCTCAGTAAATAATACCAATATTGTTCCAGAATCCAGTAAATTACAGTCAAATTAACTTATGATACTTTGGCGGTGATCTTATATAGTGGGAATGACAGCCTCCTCAAACTCAATCTATAAACCCAACAACTGAAGTACTTCATCACAATATTCACAGGACAAGTTGATAATGCAGTTAAGAAAGTGTATTGAAATGATGGCTTTGTAAATGTGGGTATTGAAAAAAAAACAAGGAAGTCATTTGCGACCTTCACAGATCACTGGTTAGGTCTCAGCTGGAATATCGTATAGAATACTGGGCATCACATTTTAGGCAGGAAATTAAAGACTGGGAAAGAATACAAGGGAGGTTTGTTAGGAATGAAGAACTTTAGTTATGTGGAGAGCATGGAATGCACCACCCTGTACCTGAAACAGTGGTAGAAACAGAATCCATAGGAACTTTCAAAAGGCACTTACATTAACATGTAATTGTACAGGACTAATATACTGGTTATGGGGAAATGCTGGGTGTGGAACTATATTGCAGAGTTCCTTCAAACACCAATACAGACACAGTATGCCTCCATCTATGTTGTAAAATATATTTGGAGTCATTGTTGAGAAGTATTATACAAAATGCAGCCACAAGCATTATCTATCTTGGGAACAGATTGCAAGATTAATTCGGATGAAGACAGTGAATGAAGATTACCTTAAGCTCACCCACCTATAAACATTTATAGTCCCTTTAGCACAGTTTCCTAAATGATTCCAAATGTCTTGCAGGCAAGTTTAATCTGATTGTACTTGCGTCAAATAGTACTTACTCTCCATGTGAGGAAATTTTTGACAAATTGTATGCTTGTCTTTCACTAGTTTGAACCTGTGCAAGAGGTCTCTTGTCCTCCAGTTACCACTAATCTTGAAGTAAAAATCTCTCCCAATAACTTACATATACCAGCCCAGACACTTTTTAAAAATATAACCCAGAGGTAGCTATAAGAAATCCCATAAATGTTGTCCGTTACAAACTTGGAAATATGGAGGAAGGGCGTCAGTAGCAAGAACAGGTTATGAATGACTCGCACCCAATTATTTTGGTAAGTTTTAAACTTTTCCCCAGGAATCTGCCCTTTAACAGCTATCACTCTTTTCTCCCCAATCCTCTGCTAACTCCTCCCTCTTACAAGAGCAATTTAGCTTGTCTGCTTCCCTGCAATTTCTTTGCATCCCTGCAATTTTTTTCCCTTCAAGATGTCTTTTGTAAAGATATTTGTAAACCACGACTGAATCTGCCTCCACTACCTTTTATGAGAGTGCATTCCAGATTGTAACTACCCACAGTGTTAAAAAAAGTTCTTCCTCATGTCACCATTTTTGCCAATCATTTTAAATCAGTGTCTCGACCCTTCTGTCTGTGGGAATAGTTTCTGTCCATCTACACTGTCGAGACTCCTCATGATTTTCAGTACCTCCACCAAACGCCCTTTCGACAACAACTCCAATCTTCTTCAATCTACCTCTGAACCCATTATTTTCTGCATGTACTCTAAAGCCTTCATATTCTTCCTGAAATACAGTGCCAAGAATTGGTTATCATACTCTTGCTGAGGCCAAACCAGTGTTTTATAAAGGTTCTTTATTTCTTCTTTATTTTGTACTGTACACCGAAACTCAGATTCCCTTATGACTTTTTAACCGCTTTGTCAACCTGCCTTGCCATCTTCAACCATTTGTGCATTTATATCCCCCAGGTATATCTGCTCCTGTCATGTATTGGACAACATCACTGCAGTAATGCCCAATGTAATGACACCATCAAAGTAGTTATTTTTCCAAGCAATTAATGCTGCCTGTTCGAGGTAGATTATGAAATGTTTGAAATGTAAAAGAGAAATCATAATTTAAAAAGTGGGGAAGGACTATCACCGTCTGGTTATGAACTCTTACAGCAAAAGAATTTCACCCCTTCAAATCTTATGCAAGGGTCAGGCAAATATGTGCCTCCTGATAGTAAACTTGTAGATACCAAGTAATTTCAAATTCTAAAATTATATTTACACAGATAAAGATGAACCCAAGCAACTTCACAGATGCATTAATTATTGATACCATTTATATTTTAGAAAGTAAACTTACTGTCTTCCAAAATAAATCTTGTTACTTATAACATTGATGAAATTTTCAAGGATAAATTACATTGCCTACCACAAACTTAAAGAAAATCAGATGCCAAGAATGCTCACATCATCCTACCATTGTGAGAGTTACAAATCTGAGTGGCTAATAACTGTGGGTCAGATTTTGAAGAATAACAGCACCGGAATGCTGCATACTGTTATTAAGCTGCAAATCAGCCTGCAACTTGTGGAGAGCGAGATAACCCTTGAATTGCAAATCACTACAACTAGCTGGCTGACTGCACTGCTCCACTATTGTGAAAAGCTAAGTCTAACAATTAACAATGCAAGTGCCAGTTTAAAGATGTCATAGTTGTTAATGACTGCTTGCTCAGAAAATAAGCAAAAGTACGGAATTTCATTCTTTCAAGTTTGGAATTGTTGCTGGAAATTTTCAAAATGTAAAAATGTCCATTTTTTCTTGCTTTAGTTTTTGTAAAACGTCTTATAATCTCTTAAATTATCTTTCTGTTCATATTTTGATATTGATTCACCAACTCTAATTCACTTTCCTTCTCAGTCTTTCCTCTGCTTATTTCTCAATCCTTTCATCTACTTGAGGTAGGCTGTTTATCCCCCCGTTCTTCAAAATCCCAAATACCCTGCTACCCTGTTATCAGCAAGCACTAGCAGCAACTTTATGGGTGTTTTTTTTTGAAAGCTGGAAAAGGTTAACTAACATAACCCAATATGCCACATTTAAATAAAAACTGGGACTTTTTTTAGTGCCCAATTAACCTCAAGTTAATCTGATTCAAATCCCCAGTACCTCCCCCGAGCTTGTCCAATCCCTGAACAAGGTCCAAGGTAATTCAGTGATTTGCAAAATGCCACCAATTTCTGTAAATTTCTAATCTATTCCACTAGAGTATGTTCTTTTTCATTTCATGAGGAACCAATCCTGATCTCCCCTATATTGCGCTACTGTATCTTAAGTCAAATTCTCTTGCATTTCTGGATTCAATTACCCCAACACTCTCTCATCTCAAACTTGGTGTCTTTGAGAAGTTCCTTGTATTTATTGTTACCTTGTTTGACGGCGGTGTAGGCGAGGTCATTGGTTCAAGTTTTTCCTATAAACACAGTAGTTATGATAAACATTTTTAAAATTCTAAATATAAAAATCAAAATTCAATACAATACTTTAAATATAATCTAACTTAATACAGTACAATATAAAACAGAAGCACAAATTAACATGTAGGACACTGGATAATATTTTAAACTTTTTCTCAACAAATTTCTACTTTGTGCTCTTTCAGTGAGGCACAGCGCATCTTTTGGTGACTCATTCAAATAGTCAGTTGTAAATCTCAAGAGCGAGCTTTGGAAGCTCATTAAACTTCTTGTAGACTGGGGGATGGCAAATGAGAAACATGATAGCCGGAACTGACCCAGTTTTCATCTGATCTCTAGGTACAGTTCCAGGAGATGACTGGATATCAAACAGGGTCCAAAATCATTGCCAATTCTCTTCTCAATTCAGATGCAGCAGCCAATAATAATGCTCCTACCTCATTCCAACTGAAATCAGCTACTAATCACAGACTAGAGATCAAGCCTGGGATCTTACTGGTCTGTATAGATGACCTATTCACTATGTAAACCTGACAAACCATTTGGGACAGTACATTTTAACACTTAAAGCAAACATGAAGCAAAGACAAATAATAGGTAGAGGGGATACAGGGAATAGAGAAACAGAGGTTTATTTTCATTGAGACCCCAAGATGAAGTGACAAGCCCATAATGAAGAGCACCAATGTAGAAGGGCAAACAATAGCAAAGGAAATCAGAGAGTATAGTACACCAGGCTTGAAAATCAGAGAAAGAAAAGAAAATGATCTTTATATCAAGTTCTTCAAAATATTCTCTTGCTGAATCACTATCATTTAAGGAAGGGTCACGACATATTGAAGGATACCAACAGCATTGTAAAGGATAGGTTAAAATACAAAATAAGTCCAGAAGTAGTGGTTAGCTGACATCCAGCTTAGTTGCACTTGCAAACAAAATGTGGAAAACTGTTTTTGAATGGCTAAAAAACAGAATTCCACAATCCAAGTGATCAACAAGGAAAGGCCAAGATTTGATCTGGTCAGATCAACCAATAGATCACTAAGCTAGTTATACACTAAGGCTGCTTAAATTTGAATCACAGAATTGAGGGAGTAAAGATGGGGACTGTACCAGGAGAACAAAAAGGATGGGAGACAATTGTGGTTCTACTGGGAACAAGAATATTGAAGTAAAGGGCAAAAGAGTAGTTAAGCAAAGCAACAAGCAGAGAGCTAAAATTGAGGGATCTGGGAATTTTGACAAATAGGTGACTTGAGGGAGAGGCTTTGCATAGATGATTGCATTGGGATTGAAGGAGGGTAGTAAAATGTGGGTGGTGAGGGAGAAGAGAATGTGGTTAAAAATTATCTTGTCAATGATTGAGACTAAATATGCAAAGGGCGGCAGAGAGAACAAAGTTATTGAGATTGTGGAACATAGGGGAGTTTAATGAAGTGCAAAATGAAGAGAAAGCACTGAATTTGGAGAAGAGGGGCAAAGGGGGTTGAGATCAGAGACCGTAGTCACCAAGGATGAGGAGAGGCTTGGTACAAGAACAAAGGAAAGAGAGAAGAGAGACGATCTCAGTGAGGGCATCATTGTGGGCCTTGGAGGTTGTAGATTATGATGTTTTCAAATGAATGGCAAGAATGGAGGAGAAGACATGGTCAAAAGGGAACCTACTGTTCATGTAAGGAGAAAGGCCTTGGCATGACAGCTGTGTCGCTATAATGGAAAATTAAATGGGGCAGGTGAAAATATCAATACAGATAATAGAAAATATCAGCATAGATGGACTTGAAAATGCAGTGGTCATATCATAAGCACTCCCTGTGGTAACATTTTATGCTCCAACAACCCTTTCTTGTAAAATAATTACTCCTAAACTCCTTCCTCATTCTCAGCGAGAATTTTTAATTGATCAGCTCTTGTCACTGATTTTCCAACTGGAAGGAACAGTCCTTCCCTATTAATTTCATGAATTTTAAAGCCGCTATTAAACCTTCTTTTGGTTTTCTCTGCTCCGGTGGAAATCATCCTATTATCACAGGTCTCACCTCACGGCTAGTTTTTAACGTGTGGCGTCATCCTAGTAAATCCAAACCGTAATTATTTGAAATTCTAGGTGGTTCTGTAGTGCCTGTCCGTTAAGCGCTTACTTGCCTTTTCTCCTAAAATGTATTATCTCACTCATATCTACATTAAATTTAATATGTCAGCTATGCCCATGCTCTCTAACCTATGACTTACCGGTACCTTTCTACCTCATTTTTTGGTAAACATTTTACTTTTGTAATTTTAATTGTGTTTCTTATATCTGATATATTTTTATTTATTAAATACACACACGCACATAAAGTCATCTGAAAGTTCATCTAGCAGACTACTGAAGTATACCGCTTCCAACCTTTCTCAAAACTGAGCAACACTCATTCCTTGTTTCCTGTTCACCAACCAACTGTATTTCAATGTTGTTACATTGTGAGGCACCTGGCACTGTGAAGCAGCAGTGCCAGGGATCTGGGTTCAATCCCAGCCGTGGGTGATTGTGTGGAGTCTGCACATTCTCCCCGTGTCTGCATGGGTTTACTCCGGGTGATCCGATTTCCTCCCACAATCCAAAGATGTGCAGGTTAGTTGGATTGGCCATGTTAAATTGCCCCTTAGTGTCTAAAGATGTGTAGGTTTTAGGTGAATTAGCCATGGCAAATGCATGAGGTTATGGGGATTGGGCAAAGGGGAAGGCCTGGTTCAGATACTCTTTCAGAGAGTCGGTGCAGACCCGCTGGGCCAAATGGCCTCTTCCTTCTACTGTAGGAATTCTACGATTCTCTCTTGTGTCATACACCTGATGTCGCAAAGCACTTCAAAAGTAATTAATTGGTTGCAAGTGGTTTGTAAGTAATTTTACAGCAACCTTCTACAGCAATAATAATGGGTCAGATTTTGCTGTAGGTGAAGAATGTTCACTATTATTATTGACCAAAGCAGACAGCAACTTCAGTACACATACACAGTTAAATCTGGAAATTGTCATCCTAGATGCACTGTTTTCTTTAAGCTGTGCAAAAACTGCACCTTGCCATCTTGATCCCCATTCAAACATATTGAATGGCATGAAGTTTCTGTCTTGACATCGTAGATACTGACTAAATTTATTACAACAGTTAGGCTTGTCCATTCCAGTTTAAGTACCCTTCTCAGACTGTAAGTCTTAATTACTGCCAAACACTGAAAATTAACTTTTACAAAGTGGGAACTCATTCCTTCAGCTTTTAATTATTGGAGATACTTAAAATTAAATAATTAAATTCTGGCTCCTATATATCTCTTTCAATCTTTTCTTCCTGCGATTTATTTTACTTTCTGTACTGGATATGGCATTGAATTTAGTACTCTTAGCACATACTCCCCGTTCAAACGCTGTGCTGCCCATTAACAAATCTTTAATCTGTATGGTTTACAAGATACACTGTTGCTTGCCCAATTCACAAGATCTCAGAAGCTTTGTAGAGAGCACTGGACTGTTTGGCTGAGAACAACTTGCCATGCAAGAATCCTAAAGGCAAGTGTAAGCCTCATGAACACCATAGCCTTTCATTCCATTGATACTCATCATTAATGCAGACCTCCACATACAAAATAAACATTTATACTGCAGGTTTCCAAGCTCGGGTCACTGTCTGTGTGGAGTTTGCACATTCTCCTCGTGGCTGCGTGGGTTTCCTCCGGGTGCTCTGGTTTCCTCCCACAATCCAAAGATGTGCGGGTTAGGTTGATTGGCCAGGTTACAAAAATTGCCCCTTAGAGTCCTGGGATGCGTAGGTTAGAGGGATTAGCGGGTAAAATATGTGGGGGTAGGGCCTGGGTGGGATTGTGGTCGGTGCAGACTCGATGGGCCGAATGGCCTCCTTCTGCACTGTAGGGTTTCTATGATCTATGATTCACTTAACCACAAATGCAGTGTTTTGGAGGAATGCCACGCTAGACTAGTCAGGTTTGACAACAGGAATAGAAATTGTTATTCCAATAGATACGAGAAGCTCCTGGAATTTACTTGCTACTGCTGAGCCATCTGGTGTCATTGTATGGAGAAAATATATATATATACATATGTGTGTGTATATATATTTTTTTTTAATGACAATTGGCATGGTTTCATGGTCATTATTGAACTTTAAATCCAGCTTTTTCTTATTGAATTCAAATGTCACCATCTGCCATTATGAGATTCGAATCAGAAACCTCAGAGATCTCTGGATTGACAATCCTGCAACAAAACAGCTACACCACTGCCTCTCCAAACATACTTGTATGGGGATGGATTTAAGCAGGCAACGCGGAGCAAAATAATGAACTTATGCTGCAGCCACCATATCTATTGCATAGAAAGACATGGCCATTTAAGGGAGGGGAGCAGGTCCAATGACTGATGCACCATGAAGAAAGCAGCACAAAGTCAGTGAAGTGGAAATGCCACTCCAAGCAGGAGTTTCGTTATCTTGTTTCAAATAACAGGACTGAATCTCCTTTCTTCCCTATTGCTCCCAACCTAGTGTAGAGCATCTCTTGCATAAATGCTGCCCTTCCCACGAGAGTGAGAAAAAGAGCGAGAGAAAGAGAGAACAGGGTGGAGAATATTAGACATATGGTGAGGGGAGGAGATTAACCTCAGGTAAGGGGAGGGAGTCTGGCCAAAGGTCTTCCAGGAAATACAAGCCAAGAGGAAGGACCTAAATGACAGAAAATACTAGAGCATAATATTATAGGAAAACTTAGAAACTGGCTCCAGGCATTAAGACTGCAATTTGGGTGTTTTCAAACACCAATCAACAGTAAAGCTGGATTTTCTGTGCAACAGAGAGTGAGAGAGCAGATTGCTCAATTTGAAGCAGAGTAATCAATAGAAGTGACAGGGAATGGTGCAATTAGAGAAACAGAAAATCAAATTTATTACAGAAATGAGCTGAGGAGGATCTAAGAGACGTGCAGGTTTGGTGGATTGGCCATGCTAAATTGCCCCTTAGTTTCCCAAGACGTGTAGGTTAGGGGGTTTAGCAAAGCAAGTATGCTGGGTTGAATGCTCTGTCGGGAGAGTCGGTGCAGACTCAATGGGCCAAATAGGATCCCTCTGCACAGTAGGGATTCTATGAAATACATCACTGGCTCAAGGAAGTAATTGTGTGACAAATTTACAGAGGCAATTTCAAGTATAAATGTGGCTAAATGAATAATTGAATGCATGCCAAATTTTACTATGGTCTAGATATGTAGGTTACTGCAATAAAAAACAAAATAACATTGGATGCCCTGTATTTAGACTGTAAAAATGCATTGAGCACATCAACAATTTAATAGTTGAGGAAGGAAATTATGCAATGGGGAAGTGTGCTGTATAGAAATTTGCCTTCAACAAGATGCAAAGTAGTTCCTACTTAGAGGCAGATATTGAGAGGCAATTAACATATAATCATCAGCTCTTACATTGCTTAAGGATACATCTATTAAAAAAATTGAGAATATAAACAAAGGATTCAGATAGAAACAACACAATTAATCACTTGCCTACGCCCCTTTCCAGGCAACAATTCCCGACCTCTGCACCTTTTAAGTTTATTGCCTTTTCTTTATTTCCATTGATTTTTAAGAAGTTTTATTACACATGTCAACAAATCACCCAGCAAAAAGCAACATAAAGGGGCAGGAAAGAAACAACAGAAGGGGCCAGTTCAAGAATGTATAGAAGCAAAACACTGCAACTCAAAGCCCTAGCTTAGAGACTCAAATTTCAAGAAAGCAAGGCAAGTCCAGTCCAAGACCCCAGAGGTATTATAGTTGGCAGAGTGAGAGATTTGTGGGTTCAAGTACCACTTCAGGACTTGAACATAAAAATCAAGGTTGATTCTTCAGTGCAGTACTGAGGGAGTGCTGCATTATCGGATGTGCCAAGTTTTGGGTTAGATGTTAGAGATGCCCTATCTGCCTTGCAGATGAATGTAAAAGATCCTAAGAGTACTAGCTCAAAGAAGAGCAGGGGAGTTATTCCTGGCATCCTGGTCGATATTCAATCCTCAACCAACATCACTAAAATTGATTATCTCGTATCACATTCCTGTTTGTGGCACCTTGCTGTGTGGAAATTGGCTGTTGCATTTCCTACATTACAGCAGTAGCTACACATCAAAAGTACTTATAACTTCATAAGTTCATAAGATATAGGAACAGAATTAGGCCAATCGGTCCATCAAGTCCACTCCACCATTCGATCATGGCTGATATGCTCCTCATCCCCATTTTTCTGCTTTCTCCCCATAACCTTTCAACCCATTACCAATTAAAAATCTGTCTAACTCCTCCTTAAATTTACTCACTGTCCCAGCAGCCACCGCACATTGGGATAGTGAATTTCACAGATTCACAACCCTTTGGGAGAAGTATTTCTCCTCAACTCTGTTTTAAATTTGCTACCCCTTATTTAAAACTATGACCTCTCATTCCTAGAATGCCCACAAGAGGAAGCATTCTCTCCACGTCTATTTTATCCATACCCTAATTGGCTTTGGAAGGTACTATGGTGAGGAAAGGTTCTACACAAATGTAAATCGTTTTAGTTGTGGAGAGGCCCCTGGCAGCAGATAGATTGTACAATGGCAGCGATTCGACAACAAAGTTGGGGTGGTTTTAATGATGGGATTTTAACTTGCATATAGACTGAGATGAACAGAATAGCTTGTGTCAGAAAAATCATGAAATTACTGATTTGATAATATTCATGCTACACATGGTAATGACCATCTCCAATGAGAAAGATTCAAACTACCTCCCCTGCCATTCAATGGGAAACCCCACCTTCAACATCCTGGGGTCACCACTAAACATAAACTAACTGGAGAAATTCATTCATATATTGAGGCTACAAGAGCTGATCTGAGGCTGAGCATTCTCCGTTGAGTAACTTATCACCTGACTCCCCAAAGCCTTTCCAGTATCTACATGTCAGGAGTGTGATGGAATACTCTATACTTGCATGCATGAATGCAGTTCCAATAATACACATGGAACTTGATACCATCCAGGACAAAGCAGCAAACTTGATTGGCACCCACCATGTTTGTGAATTTACTCCCTCCCACCAGTCTACCATCCACAAAATACATTGCAGCAACAAATTCATCAAGATTTCTTCGAGAGCACCTTCCAAACCCACAACCTCGACTACATTGACAAAGGGCAATAAATGTATGGGAAAACCACCATCTGCACGTGTCCTTCAAGTTATACACAATTCTGACTTGGAATTATATTGTTGATCATTCATTAGCACTGGGTCAAATTACCAGAAAACCCTACTTCACAGCGATGTGTGTGTATCTACTGTTCAAGAAGCCGGCTCACCATCACCTTCCAGAGAGTAACTAGCAAAAACAAATCAACTTTTGATCTATTAAGATAGCCAGCATGGATTTATAAAAGATAGGTCATACCTGATTAATCTGAAGAAGCTTTTTGAAGAGATGATTTAAATAGCAGGCAAGGAAATTACTAAGTCTATATGAATTTCCAGAAAGTATCTACTGAAGTCCTTCATAAGAGATTAAGTAAAGTTGAAGTTCATGAAATCCAAAGTCAAACAATTTATCCAATTAGAAAACTGGCCAAGTGTAGGAGACAGAGAAAGAATAATGGACAGATAGTCTAATCGGCAGGATGTGATTAGTAGTGTTCAACAAGGATCTGCGTCATGGGTCTCAAGAACTGAGACCTAGCCAACTTTGTAAATGACACAAAGATAGCCAGCACTTTAAGCAACGTAGGTGGGAAGTTAAAACTACAGAGAAATGTTAATAGGTTATGGGCAAAACTTTGTAAAATGGATTTCAATAAAGGCAAATGTGAGATGATCCACTTTCTAAGTGGTAAAAAGCTACAAACAGTGAAAGTCCAAAGAGACAGAGTACATGAGGGAGGTTTGTGTACACAGATCATTAAAATGTCCCATTCAGGTATAGACAAATATTCAAAAAGGCTAATGGAATGCAGGTATGAACATTCAAAAGACCAACATATAAGTAGGTAGAAGTTATGCTTCAGCTATTCAAAGCCTTGGTTGGACCACACCTGGAGTACTGTGGGCAATTCCAAGCACCACGCATTGTGATGAATATTTTGGTATTGGAGATAGTGCAGTGCAGATTTGCCAGAATGATACCCTGGACTCCAAGGGTTAAATTACAAGGAACATTTACACAAATTAGGGTTGCATTCTCTGGAATTCATAAGGTTAACGGTTAATTTGATCTTCAAGATGTTACAGGGAGTTCATAGATGAGATAAGTTATTAATGCTGTTTGGGGAGTCCAGGACTACGGATGTAGTCTAAAAATTAGACTAAGGCCTTTCTCTCAGGACTGAAATTTAGAAACACTCAAAGGGTGCCCGGAGTTTGTAACTCTTTCAGAAAACGGCAATTATGTGAGGTGAATTGTAAATCTGAGATTATATTTTTATTAACCAAAGCTGTGAAGGGATATGGGACAAAGGCAGGCATCTAGATTCGGCCACAGATCAGCCATGATCATCGAATAGTCAAACAGATTTGAGGAACTAAATTGTCTCCTCCTGCTCTTGGTGAAAAGTACTTTCTGTACCAATCCCTCTTGGAGGCTCCCATGTAAGTTTTTACCCAGCAATTGTCCAGAAGGGCTACCATCCTCTGGACAATTGCACTGGGCTGGGAACTATCCGACAAAGTGACTTAAATCCCATGTCTGGATCCCCCATCTGGTGATGTCAGGAAGGTCGTGCAAGACAGGCACTTTACATTTCAAACACAAGTAAGTCACTACGGAGTGGCAATCCACCATTGATTGCAACTCCAAGGAAGTTATGGGTCAATAATGCACAAATGAATGAGTGGAGTGGCAATGGGACACTACCAAAATTTGGCAGAATTTAAATAGGTTTTTCACGGGCCACAATACTCTAGGGAGGTACGGAGATTTCATGGTTTATCATCAGCGGAGAGAGAGATGTGCAGGTTTAAAAGCATTGGGGAAGTGCTTGGTCTTGGATCTCAAAGCATGGCGAACGGGTTCTTGATGTTTAAGAATATGGTAGCTTTCTAAATTCTCAGAGCAGCTGCAGG